>NW_009914149.1:39479-79280 GCF_000696875.1 Nestor notabilis
AAGTAGCAATTAACTTGAAGTCTTTTTCAGGATTCTGACATTTGCCAGCAAACTGCAGCAACAACAAACATTCAAAACCTTATCACACTGAGGTTGATTTGAAAGCCATATACTTTTGTTAGCATGCTGTCTACTTGTTCCCAGTGGAGAAACAACAAGGGTAATTTTCTGCAGCACTACAGGACATGTGATGTATTTGAAGAGGAATGTTTAAATCACTAACAACCAGCAGAATTCAAGTGAATTCTTTATATGATCTTTCAGGAGCTCAGTGGTAGCTGCTGAGAACTACAGTGAGTACACTGAACAGACTTATTCCTTAAGTCTCATTTCAGACAGCTGCTCAGTGTTTTCTGGGAATCTATCCTCAGTTTTGAGATCCTACAGTTGTTTCACTACTTTGGAAAAAGTTAGCTCATTAAGATATTTGATGATTCAAAGGGTCTGACAAAATAAAAATGGACATTAACATCTAGATACTGCTCTATCAAATGTTTTGCTCATTTGTGCACATAAAAAGCTAGTCAACTTGCCCCTTCTGTTATGTATATGACTGAAGACTATTGCAGAACCAATGAATCTCAACATGTCTTCCTTGTGTGCTTTTTTATGATCGTATTTCATTTCGCTTTCAATTGCTTCTTCATTTCTTTAGATTTTGCCGTAAAATCCTGATGCATGGGACATTAAATCAGCAGTTTCTGCAAGACCTGTGAGGAATGAGAGCTGGGTATGAAGAAGATAAAAATGACCACAGCAATTCAGAACAGCTATCCATGAAGTTCTGTATTCCAAATCTCATTTATAGTTCCTAGAACAAAATTTTTCAAAAGAGATATATGAAATATGATGGGTCTAATTGAGAAAATTTATCTTTAAATTCAAAAATACAAAGTTAATCATTGGATTATGCCTCTGAGAAAAAAGATAAATATTGTATAAGAATTCATGTATTAGCCACTGAATTGAAGAAAATCTTATTCTTAAAGAATTATCTAGTCTTAAAAATAGTTCTAAATAACACCTTTGTCTTATTACAAAAACATGGATATGGAGTTTAGACTTACATTATCCACAATAGATGCATTAGATATTGATATATATCAATCTAGATAGATACAGTATAGATACAAAAGATTCACATGCACAGATATTTCAACAGTTTAAATTCTTTTCAATTTCAGTGTTTATTAATTTCAATCCTATTTTTTGTAAACTAATTGATATTGCAATATTTTTCCATGTTAATCACAAAGGTAGGATTTCTAAAAATGCCTAAGCAATTTCTCAGCACAGCTTCCACTGAAATTCACTTCACTACTAAACTTTTGTGTTCTTTTTGGTATAGCTATCTTTGAATTCCTGCTATTATTTCTGTCTGTTTTCAGGACTTTTTATTTTTACATAATTTTTAACCTAGATAGTAAGACTCAAACACATTTCATGTTTGCAAGTCAACAATATTTTCTTGGTTCCTTTATTAATAAAGGGTAGCATATTATTTGAGGCACTTTATGCACATGATGGCAGAAGAGTTTATTCACTTCAAAATGTGTTAGATTGATATGGAGAAAATGCTTAATATTCACAGTGCTTTACATACTTATCATACTATGCTAATTAACGGAGATATATATCCAGGCAGTCTGGTTCACTAGTTTGCCATGATAGTTATAATAATTTATTATTCAATATGCAAAGACAGTGTGCTTAATCTTCATAAGGTATGTTAAGAAATCCTAAAGAGTTTCTTAAGCCAAAAGCATTTGGAAAGAAGTCAATTACAGGATTTGGATGCCTTTGTGAGAATTTTCAGTAGTTTGCCTGCTGTCTAAAAAGCTGCAGAGGATAAATTCAGTGTTAAGAATTTCAAAATTATCTCTTACTCTGATGTTATTAAAAGTATAATTTCAGTAAATACTGTTCAAGGAAATGGTTGAGTGGAAGCTCTGCTCTTGGGATTCAAGATCTGTTTCTTGCATATTCCCAAGATGAAGATATTCTTTCAGATTTATGTCTTTTTTCCCATCAAAGCAGAAAATTATCTCTCCTTCTGTTTTTTTACAGTTTCTTCATGGTTTTGCAATATAATATGTGCATGGTTTTGTACAGAGGCATTATGATAAATTGTGATGTGGAAACATTGCTTGTGTGTGATAGATAAGGAATTGGTACAGTCATGTAGGAAGGAACAGATAAATTCTCTTTATCTGCACTTATCCTTGACTGTGCTCAAGTTTACCTGGTCTCTGTAGTATTCTTGCTGTAGTGAAATTGATCTTTTAGATACACCCAGTCTTTTTGTCACTGTTGCTAAAATGATGCTAAATCAGAATGGTCCGTCTGCACCAATACTCAGACATTCACACAATGATAAATGGTGGTGTCAAGAACATAGAGTGAGCCCCAAACATGACAGGAAAAAGAAAAATTCTCAGGAGATACATGTTGATTTAAGATGTTTCATCCTGTAAGATAAGTAGTTATGTAGGCAAACTACTATCAATAACTGCTGGTGTTCATACATGCAGAATAAACTTTGTTTATGCAAATAATTCCAAAGCAAAAAATAAAGAATATAAAGAAATAAAATATGTAACTGAGTGACAGGACTTAAAAATATTCAGTATTTATTATAAATGTACTTTTGAACAGTTTGCTCTAAATCAACCAACCAACAAACCAAAAAGCATTGTTTAGAGAAAACTGTTATGAAATTTCAAGAGATTTGTAACTTGGGAATTTACAGTGTTTGACAGTGTGTATCTATAGCATGGCATAATGACAGCTCCAGCTATACTCAAAATTTTGTTGTTTCCAGGAATGACAGTGAATGTATTTCTAAACAGCACATTATATTCACTTAATGTGAGTGACTGAAGATAAATGATATGAATAATTTTATATGATGCATATTGAAATAAATATCACTTGTGGCATAACTGCAAATGTAGAGGAAGAATCAGAATATCCTTCACACTATAGACTTCTAAAAAAAATCATTAAAACAATAGGACTGTTGCATTCACACTCAGATATGTGTGTTCAGAAAATACACCTATTTCACATAAATGAAGCAGGAAAATAAATAAAATTAAAAATAATCTTTAGTCTCAGATGATGACTCTCTCTCTAGGACCATTTCTAGAGCTTGCTGAATTGATTTGCCAAGAGCGTGGGGAATTATTTTAATCAGATGATCAAGGAGAATGTGAAATATAATGTTGCAAGTTTAAATTACAGTTACAGATTATTGTTTGAATCCAAAGAAAAAAAAAAAAGGTCATTTCATCCATACATTCCAAAGGTCACTTTCATTGTTTTCTCCTTGAAATAAAAGGTGTACACTTTTTCCCTAAAAGCAATTTACAGAGGTTAAGCACTAACAGAATATAAAGAAAATATTGCTTATACTCAGGTTTCCTGGGCAAACTATTCTCTCCTCTACATGCATACCTTCCTACATGTGTACATTTCATGGAGAGCTTTGATGCAAAGCTGATATCCACATATTTCCTCATTTATTGAAAGGGAGGAATGGAAAGGGATGAAATATTCTAGAACCAATAATGGACAAAGTTCAAATACTATGTATGACTGACAGTACAGAACAGAACAGAACAGGAGCTGGAAGGAACCTACAACAATCATTTGGTCCAACTGCCTGATCACTCCAGGGCTGAACAAAAGTTAAAACATGTTATTAAGGGCATTGTTCAAACACCTCTTAAACACTGACAGGCTTGGGGCATTGACCACCTCTCTAGGAAGCCCATTCCAGTATCTGACCACCCTCTTCGTAAGGAAATGCTTTCTAATGTCTAGGCAGAACCTCCCCTGGTGCAGCTTTGAATCATTCCCAAGTATCCTATCAATGGATCTCAGGGAGAAGAGCTCAGCTCCTCTATCTACACTTCCCCACCTCAGGAAGCTGTAGAGAGCAATGGAGTTGCCCCTCAGCCTCCTTTTCTCCAAACCTGACAAGCTCAAAGTTCTTAGCAGTTCCTCATAAGAAAAGCTTTCCAGCCCATTTACAGCTTTGTTGCCCAGTTCTGGAAGCATTCAAGGTCCTTGTACACCCTTCTGAAATTGTGGGCCCCACAACTGTACACAATACACAAGGCCACACCAACGCTGAATACAGCAAGATAGTCCCCTCTGTTGACTGCCTCGTTCTGCTGTGTTTGATGCACCCCAGGATTTGGTTTGCCCTCTTGGCTGCCAGGGCACACTGCTGACTCATGTTGAACCTGCTGTAGAACAGGACTTCCAGATCCCTTTCTCCAGGGTCACCTTCCAGCCACTCCTCTCCCAGTTTAGACTTGTGCCTGGTGTTACTCCATCCTAGGAGCAGAGTCCAGCATTTGGACTTGATTTCATGCCATTAATTGTTGCTCAGTGGTGCAACCTATCTAGATCCCTCTGCAAGGCCTCTTGTCCCTCAAGAGACCCAACACCACCTTCCAGTTTGATAACATTAGTAAACTTCCTAATGACACATTCAACTCCAACATCCACATCATTGATAAATGTTAACAAACCGGTTGAATAACAGACCTAAAATGAATAATCACCACTGAAATCAGACCTTTTCCAAGCTCAGAACTTCTGAAAACAAACTGCATGTTTAGGTGCTTGAGTATGAATTTATTGCCTTGGTTTTACCCTTTTGTCTACAAATACAAATAGAAATACAAGTAGGAGTAGAGCACCATTGTGTTCATTAAAGTGCACAGGGGTCCTCTGGAAATAGATAAAAAAATAGCAGCGTGTCTTTTGGGCTGCATGCCACAGACAGAAGCAAGAGGCTCTTGCAGTCATATTTGAGCTGAGTTTGCAGTGGTGGGCACTGAACAGCTGACGCAGACTGCAGATCAGACCGGAGAATGACTTAGTCTCACAAGAAGACTCACACAGCACTGCATTATTTTTAGTAAAACACACCTTAAGATCAGATTTTTAAAGGCATTATTTAGTTAGTAAGATATTTTGAAAAGGTTTCTCTGATGGTCTTTTTCCTTTCCCATCTAGATAGCCTAAAGAAAGTAAATATGAAGACCTGTAAGTCTTGTGTGGCAAAGTTCACTCTTTTAGGAATTTTTTCCTTCCCCAGTCCACAATTTCCAGTCCATAACAGAGTGCAATTTTCACATATATTTGTTTGCTTGGTTGTTCTTTTTATCGTATTATGGCAATGTAAAGAGTTCCTTGAGGTATATGAGAGATGGCTTTAAGTGGCTTATATTCTAACTTGTCAAGATGGAGCATGTGGGGCAGTAAAGAGAAAAAAAGTGACAAAATGTGTTTGCACAGGCCCTGGGAACAGAACTTGTATTCCCTGAGTGCCTTACTTGAGTTGCCTCTTAGATCTAGATAACGCTTTTCAGAGACAGGAATTCATAGAGTTCTACCTGTGGAAAAGCCATCCTATGCCACCCTGAAGGACACTGGGAAGACACATCAGTTTTTCTCTACCCTGGCCAGTTTTTTAGACTATTAGAAATCTTAATGAAATGCTAATGCTTGAATGCAGACCTTGATTTTGCAAATACTTGCAAATGCAAAGCTTTCACACCTGTGTATGTGAGTAAAGACAAGTGTGTGTCTAGGCATGAGCACAATCAAAACATTTTTTCAATTACTAATCCAACTGTGATATGAATATTGCTTTCTATATTATGCACCTGCAATTGGTAGCCATAGTTACATAGTTATTGCATCTTGGGCCTGGGACAAAGAGATGCTCTTGAAACAATAAGGAATTAATGGGTAAAACCAGATCATAGCTGTGTTTGAAGGATCAAAGGAGAACATTCAGGGTTGGTAGCACTAAAGGATGAGTGACTTGACAGCTTGGCGAAATGATCGTTTGATTACCTAACACAGCAGTGAAACTAACTTTTAAGGTGTCCTGAAGTGAGCTGTCTTCATTATTATACTAAAAATCACACCCAGAGGTCAAAAAGACCCTGGCCTAGGTGAAAACCCCTCCTCTAATCACCTGTAGCAATTAAAAGTAATGACACAGCAAATATCATAATTATATGTACATTACAATGAATCACTGTAACTGGGAGTGTACTACCTTGTAACCATTGTGTATAAATGTAATGAGAAACCTGGCATTGGTGTGCTTGATTTATGGAAAAGTCCACCGAGCACCCAGGTCTTAATAAAGACAATATCTCACCTGAGTGTGTGGAATTGGTTCACGCTTTTTGGACAACTGTAGTTAAAAAGACTAGATTACTCAGTGGCAGGCTTTTGATCTGTTCATCTTATTAAACCTATTCCTATTAAACTTTGAAATCATCCTGGTGACAGAAAAAATGAATTAAAAAAAAAATCTGAATTTTTTAAAATTACTGCTTGCTTTAAAATATGCCAAGTCTTTCAGCTGCAAGATTTGTTTGCTTTTGGGGATGACTTGAATAGCCAGAAATTAATTTTTGCATCCATCTGCAAGATCTGGTCACAGAATCATAGAATCGTAGAATAGTTAGGGTTGGAAAGGACCTTAAGACCATCGATTTCAATCCCTTGCCATGGGCAGGGACATTACAGAATAAATCATGTCACCCAAGACTCCATCCAGTCTGGCCTTGAACACTGCCAGGGATGGAGCATTCACAACTTCCTTGGGCAACCTGTACCAGTGCCTCACCACCCTCACTGTAAAGAACTTCTTCCTTATATCCAACCTGAACTGCCCCTGTTTAAGTTTAAACTTGTTTCCTCTTGTCCTGTCACTACAGTCCCTGATGAAGAGTCCCTCTCCAGCATCCTTGTAGGCCCCCTTCAGGTACTGGAAGGCTGCTACGGAGACTAGAATATTTACTGTAGTAGCGGAAGGAGAAGGCTACATTTAAGTCATTTGTATCATTTCCCCTCTCTGGATGAACAGAACATAACAATTTCCAGTATCTGGTGAATATAACTTTTTCAAGTAATGACATCCACAAAATCAGAACCCCAAATGCTTGTATAACATGGATAATACATGGCATCTATACATAACTAGCTGGCCTCTGGAAAAAATTGAAATGTAGGAAATAGATTTGCAGCTGTAGTTTTTTTCTTTGCAGTGTGAAGTATAAAGCAACATAAAAAAAAATGCTCATTGAGATAAATGGTGAAAAGAAAAAAAGCAAAAAAAGTGAAAATACACTGCACAAACAATGAATCAAAGTTTTATGTTCTGAAAGACTGTTACTAGTAATGTATGAGTGCATGTATATGTACCTAGGTAAGCTTCTCTCACCAGAGAGTAGGACATGTCTTTTTACAAGTTTTCTTGTCCAGTGTATGGCACAAGCATGGTTAAGGGAGTGAAAACATTATATGGGGTCTCAGATCTTGAAGAAATCTTGTATGAAATTTCCAAACTGACATGGGAGGAACTGCAGAACTATTTATTCATATATATCAAATCTGATTAAAACAAAATAAGTATCACTGATTGCATATTAAGTTTTAAACTCTGCAAGAATTCTGTCTAATTAATAATGCTCATGGGCTTAGAAGAAAATACGTAATACTTAAAAGAGGGAGGAAAACAACCAAGTGCAAAAAGCAGATCTTGTAGCAGAACAGGAAATATAGTGAACTTGTAATCTGATGAAATGTTAAAATCAGATTCAAAGCTTATCTACCAACTACTCCAGATAATTTTAAACTCTTTTAAAATTCCTAGCAATATTCTCTATAAATCATTTGGTTTGGTTACTACTGAAATAATTCCAGGAAAATTAAGATATCTTGCAATACTCCAAGGTTGAGGATATTTTTTTCTTTTTTCTTCTTTTCTTGTATCTTTTTTCTTTTCTTTTTTTCCTGTTCACTGTTTCCACTTTCCTTTCCTTTCCTTTCTGCCCATTCTGCTCTTCTTTTTCTTGAAAGATTTTAAAAGTAATGTAATGGATAATAATAAAACATATCTGAAGTATATCTGAAGGTAATACAAGGATTCTAGAATTTTCAGTGTTACACTGGAAAATATTAAAATACATGGTGAAGAATTCCCTTAGGATAACTTTGAAATTTATTTTACTAGCAAAATCCCCAATTTTTCATTATAGAAATATGAAATTCAGCTATTGAATTAAGTGGAACCAGCTACAATGACATTTTAAATGGCTAAATTCCCCATATCTGGCATAAAAACTTAACGTTTGCACTATGCAGGAGATAGATACTTGAAGATAACAGCATGCTCACAGCTGTTTTTTAATGGAAGAAGCCATAGGACATAGATATGAATTGCCTCTTGGGTTAGGTAAAATGAAGATTCTCACAGGAAATTAGACAGGCTACAGATTACGTAAAAAGTAGTGCCAGGGCCAAGGTAATAGTGATGAAGAGAAGACACAATTGTAGCAAATTACCATTTTGTTTCTGAATAAAGACTTCACTGAGGTACACAAGACATAAAATTAAGTTTGAAGTTTTTTCATGAAGAATAGAGAGACAATGGTGTGAGTTAACAACAGGCATCTGCAAAAGTTAGCTGTGAAAGATGATAGCCCAAATTGCCATCTGGAGGTGTATTTTATGAAGATGGGCACCAGCCTGTATGCACCACTCCCTTCACTGCATGGCTGGATCACCTATACACATATCAATCCTGGCAGGTTTCTTTGTAGACATGGTCTTAACTGACTCCACTATAACAGATTTATGTTTATTAACTTTCAAAATAGTATCTCTCCTGGGCTACTTGTATGGTTTCTTAATGTCTGAAAATATATTACCTCTTTACTTCCTGTTAACTTTGAATCGTTAGATGACAATATTGTGTGTAAGTGTATAAGTACATGCAAATACTTTTTGGTATATTTAATTGCAAAGTCATGGGAATTTCTTCTGACTGGGACAAAGAGTTGAACTTTCAACAACTTTTATAACTGTTGTTTCAGTGGAATTTCCATGGAAAACAAATTGCATTTTTAAACAATACTTACTGTCTGATTGGTTTTTTGTATCTTTCACTTTTGTACTGTGTACATAGAATGAGGAGAAAATTGAATAGACTAGAAACATATAGAAAAGATATAAACCAATGATACAGACGTCATGTTAATGACTCTTCCACCCATGTTTTCATCTGGTGAAATATGGCATTCTGTGCTTTGATTTCAGTGGTACCTGTGTTAAAAAGAGTTTAGTTAGGGTGGAAGGTTATTTTTTAGAAACCCAAGCTTTCTTTCTCATTTGACTAGAAATCTGTGTCTTGTAAACACATACGTACAAATACATACTTATTTGTTACTTATAACAAGCCTTCTCTTTTGCAATTGAAACAGCATGTGGAAAGTCAGCAAGCCTTGACAAATAAACAACACTCAACTTAACTGAAAACTGACATCGGGTGAATGGCTTCTTCATTATGAAAA
Organism: Nestor notabilis; assembly: GCF_000696875.1. NCBI lineage: Eukaryota > Metazoa > Chordata > Aves > Psittaciformes > Psittacidae > Nestor > Nestor notabilis. Next base: position 48,872 of record NW_009914149.1, read on the forward strand.
AAGGAGTATCATAAAATAACAGCAGTGAAATTTTATCTATATTGTTTCACCCTCAATATGACAGACAATGAATCTCATTGGTATTCACAAAAATTGCAGTACTAATGATGAATCTTCATGAAATAAAATTTTAAAAGGTTTGTCCTATATAAAAGAGGATATTGAAGCTTTATTTAGAAAATTACCATCTCACAAGAAGTAACTATGACCTGCTACGTAGAACAGCAGCAGCTAACTCAGTATAGGGTGTACCTAGTAGTAGGTCAGAACACTGGCTGGCAAAATAGCTGGCAAATAGAAAACAGTTAGGATCTGATTTTTCTTTTCTTCAATCTAGTGATATCTCTTTCATATGTTTAATATGTAGAGATGTGGTTAACGTGGCATTGCAACGTTTCTCTTTAAAAATACCTGTCCAAGGCTTAGTCCTACATAATTCAATTAGCTCCATAATGAAGATAAATGCAATTTAATTAATGAAAACTTGCCTGTATTTGGCCAGCTGACCAGCTAGCCACTTCCCAACTTTACCACCCCACTGTTTTTGTCTACGGGTTCCATAAAAAAAAGATGTGTAAAGTATGCTGAGAAAGTAACCCAGTGTGACTATTAAGAACTGCAGAGATAGGGCAGCTTCCAGTATCTTTATGACAAAGAAGAGATCCTCTGATCAGCTACTTCTATTTTATAATGTGCATTTTCCCCCAAAGTCCATAGTTTTATATCTTTCACATTCAATAACAGGTTTTTCAGGTGTGAATTTTGTGGGAAGGAAACATCTTGTCAGACACAAGTTATAATGAAGTGAGATTCTAGAGTTCAAACTGAAATATTACTAATATTAGTGAAAATTTTATTATGACTCTGTCAGAAATGACATACTAATAGTCATTTACCCTCTTTTACCCTGAATTCTTATGCTGAGGTCTTTACAAGCTAGAAAGCCTCTTCTTTAAAAGAAGAAATCAAATACAGATTTATTACTGAGTGGATTTCTGTTATCATCTGATTTGTATGAGCTTTCCCAGAAGTATTATAGTGATGAAATTTAGCTAGAGTCCAGTGTCTTTAGATTATCTTTGGAGCCAAGGAGCACTCTAGGATAATTTTTAAGCATAATACATATTTCTGACAATGCCTGACATGAATTGATAAAGCATCTGAATTTGAGTTCTTACTAAGGTGGCTGATTTTGTTCTGCATAGAGGAATTTAAGAATAAAATTTCTTTTCCAAAGGAACAAATATTAAAAAACAAACAAAAAAGAAAGAAACAAACAAAAAACAAAAAACCCCAAAACCCAGCACACAGGTAAAAGGAGATGAGAGGACAGAAAGGCCTTTATTTTATACTTCTTCATACCTTCTTTTTACATTGTGGGTTAAAAATATTACCCAAATTCCTTCTGTCCTACAGTATCATCTTATTTTTTTTTTTACAAATATAGTAAAATGTATTTACAAGTATAGTAAAATGTCAAATATAGTAAAATTCTTTGTCAGAATGCCTCTAGTAATTAACTCAGCAAAGCTGCGGTTCTAGGAAGATGAAAGATTTTCACTGTACCAGCTGTTAACAGCCTTAAAAGGATGTTTTAGTGCTATCTGATATAGCAAACTTCTGGGCACTCAGGTGGATACTTCAACACCAACACCCCCCCCAATGAGTGTGCTAGAAGTATGTTCCCATTTCCACTTCCACACTCCTGCAATATTGTTATTTTTTTCACAAAAGACATCAGCTCAGAAATCATGTCTTATGTATACAGATAGGTCAAATAGAGCTACTGCATTCCTAGGCAATATTTACACTTAGCTTAACCTCCCAATCTTTCTTATTTTTTCTAGTTGTTTTCCTTGCTTGGTGTTATTTGCTCAATTCAATAATCTATTCTGATCACACAGTAAGTCCCCTAGCCTTTTTTTTCTTTTTCTTTTGGCAATTTCAAAAATTTCCATGGCTATGGTCTGTTCCTGTTCTCAAATTCACAGCTGCATTGTCTTTGGACAGCCCCTATTCACATTTAAATTTTAAACTGCATACATTATGTTTTCTGGCTCCTAATCAGACTGCAATAAGAATGATGGAATATAGATAGGCAAATGTAGTTTTGGAGAGGATGTGTGACATTTCCTATTTAAGATGTAAATTATCAGTTAAACTTCTGGGAACTGAATCAAACTGTATTATGTTAGTTGGCTTTAGATAGTCTAAACTTTTTAGACATTGAACTACTGTTGTATTCTAATCAGCAATTCTCTGACTTCTGTCAATATCCAAAATCCTGTAACACTCTCAAACAGTATACCTGCAATGAAAGTGGTGGTGTGCTCTTTTTCCAGTGCAGGTATTGTTTTGTTGGTAGTTGCTGTCTCTTGGTTTTGCTGTTTCCTTCATCATGCAACATTAAGCTGATTCTATGAGATACTCTCTTTTGAGTATCATAAAATCCCCAAGTATGGAGAAATAAATTTGGATGTTTCAAGTGTAGCTGATGGCAATGATCATCTCTACATTTTCAGCCCCACCATTGCTTAAACCACATATTCAGAGTTCAGCTCTGGCATGTTTAGTAGAAGGCTGGTGGGTCTGCACTACTTACAAAGATGACATAGAATAATAGAATCAAGTAGGCTGGTAAAGACCTTTAAGATCATTTATTTAAGATCATAACTCTACTCAAAGTGAAACAGGATCAGAAAAATGCATCAGTAAGCAGCAAGAGAAAGGAAGCTCATTTGGCCTTGCATTCATATACCTAGGTGGGTTAAAGATCTTGCATTTTTAAAAAGCACTGAAGAATATTTTGATGTTACTTGAGACCATATTGGCCTACGCTGCAGACTGCAGCAGAGAACTTAGGCAGAGATATCACAGACAACTTCAGATGTTCTACCTCAGGTACCAGGAACAACCTTGCCATGACAGCAAAAGTTAAATGTAGTCCAGAGAACCATTTCAGCTGACAGAATGCTATACTAAATTATGAGAGATAGCATAGGTGAATGCTGCATATCTCATTTGGGTGGTGGAAGCACAGCCAGAACAGAACACAGTGCGGCCTTTCTTGCATGCCCAAGCAGCAACATGAGGAGGTGGCTCACCAGCAATAACTGGGCGATGCTACATCCATACCTGTAGCAGAAACAAAACTTGTTCGTGCTTGAAACTAGGTCAGGTCAGTAAAAGCATAAAGATGGCAATCAATGAACCTCATATTTCTATATCTTTAGCTTTCACAGTGCACAAATAAGTTTTGAAAGTAACATCCTTTAAGTCTATTGGGTTTTAATATGAAAACTCTAACCAGAAACATCAGCTCAGATACTGTCAATACAGGTTTTTCTAGAAATGAAATAAAAAAGGTCTTTAAGAGAATTACATTAAATATGTGCTCAAATCAAGCAAAAGTTTTAGTCTTGCTTTTATATTCATGTTTTATTGACTTACTCTTATCAAATGGAGATAGTAAACTCCTTTATGGAAGACAGTTCTTTCCAATAAAGGCTGCTAGTTGAAACTTTAATTCGGGAAAGCTCTTAATTACACACATGGGTTCATTTTCGTTCGTGACTTTACATAAAGATGCAAACCTAAGTGATTTCTTGGTTTACAATATCAAAAATTGTTTAAGTATGTATATAAATATTTTTAAAGTTATAGTTATTTGAAAAATGAAATTATCAACATTTAGTTTAGCACAAAATTAAAGTTATTGTTTTTAGAAATGAAAAGAAATTCTGATTTAAAAGTCGCTGCAAAACAGAAAGCCAAGGTGAAGCAACATGATTTTTTCCCACAATTTTACTGAGTCCCTGTGACTAATAAAATCCCATGAATATCATTAACATTTATTAGCAACAAATATTTTAATCACTTCATTCACATTCTTTGATTAAAAAGTAAAAATCTACAGTGTAATGACTCAATCACCTTGGAAGTTTTTACATAGTTTCACTTGAAGTAAAGCCAGTATAAGAATTTTCTACTTGTATGGACTAGTATGCTAAGAAATCAGGAAAAGAGGCTACATTTTCAATACTATATTTTTTTCTTACTTCTCATCTTATTCTGACTGTAAGAACTTACTTGCCTATCTCTGTTAAGAGGTAAAGTCCTATTTCAGTAATAACTCGAGAAAAGTAAGACAAGAGAAGGCAACCTATGAAATTATAATCTCTGTTTCACTCCATGCAACACATTAGAAAATGACCCTACCGAATGCATCTGATGAACTGATACTTAAGGCTCTCATTCTTCTCAATGATAAGCAACCTCTAACTGGACCACTTATTTTTATAAATTTAGGTGTTTAAGAAGTATGTTGTCATGACGATGAATATAGAATCATTCACTACGTGTACATATGCAGAAACATAGAAAGTCTTTCCACATGGGAGGTTTGCCCAGAGGAGCACTTTACTTTGGATCCCTGAATAGAATTTGCTTCTGGGCCTCATGTATTTCACATGAATAGATATTTTCAAGAATGATACATTAATTAAAGTCTATTCATTTTTTTAGTATGTATTTCTTCTCTCTTTCAGTTATACCAAGAAAGTAATTTGGTGATTTTATATTTCAAATATTATTTGCTCAGGAGTCATTTTATGTGGCCTTCAGAGCCTAAGAAACTGAAAATTATGGGATTCTCAAGAAAAGAAGTTTTGTGACCTAGTTCTACCTTTGATTTTCATGGACACAAGGAACGTAGAATTGCCAATAGCAGTATTTAATATTTTTTTTAATTCAATTTTTTTAATTTGAAATGTCCTTATAAAGCACCTCAGAACAGAAGGCCAATTAAACAGCAATAATAAGATACTCTGGAATTTAAAGAGAATAATATTTAGATCATCAATATGTCAGAGTAATTTCGGCAGGGATACTGGGAGAGCATCGGCGGCATTGCAAATTATATTAGCATACGTATATTTCTACAACCACGAAGTCCTGAATCATTGTCTCATTGAAATATCATGGTTTACTCCACAAAAGAAGTGACTTTTAGCCCATACATTTCAACATTATGTACTATATGCCTTTACATTGTCATATATTCTACACACACAAAGGCAATGTTATTTATGTTATTTAAGCATATTCTGGGGAAACTACTGACTTACACAAACCTGTAAATGCTTTAGTGGATAAGATTTCGGTATATTTCACAGTTTCTGAAAAAAAAAAACCCAAACAAACTCAACCTGAAAATTACTTGCATTTTCCAAAGTTTTAAATCAGGAAGTGACATGATCTACGATATATCCCTCTACTTCCACTGCCAAACCACTTTTTGTCCTTTGACTGTGAGGTGTCTCAAGGCCTAGCCACTTCAAGCATTACACCTAAAACCCTTCCAGGGGTATGTGGTGGCGCTGTTGCTGTTATGACTATGAACTCTGTGCGTCATTGAATCTACAGACCATGAAACTTAACTGTCCTATGTATTAGCTAGTAGAAATGTCATCTCACTTTTGAAGAACAATTATGTCAAATTAGGACCCTGAAAATAGAATCACAGAATCATATAAAAGTTTGGGTTGGAAAGGACCTTCAAAGATCATGTAGTGTAACCCCGTGCAATGAGGATGGACATCTTCAACTATATCAGGTTGCACAGAACCACATCCAGCCTGGCCTTGAATGTCTCCATAGATGGTGCATCCACCACCTCTCTGGGCAATCTGTGCCAGTGTTTTACCACCCTCATTGTAACAGATTTCTTCCTCATGTCCAGCCTGAACCTCCCCTCTTTTAATTTAAAACCATCACCCCTTATCCTATCACAATATGCCCTGCAAAAATGTCTCTCTGCATCTGTCTTACAGGCCCTTTTAAGAACTGAAAGGCTGCAATAAAGTCTCCCCAGAGTCTTCTCTTCTCCAGGCTGAATAACCCCAGCTGTCTCAGCCTCACAGAAGAGGTGCTCCAGCCCTCTGATAATTTTTGTGGATCTCCTCTGGACCCTCCCCAGCAGGTCCATGTCTTTCCTGTGCTAAGGACTCCAGAGGTGGACACAGCACTTCAGGTGGGGTCTCACCAGAGCGGAGTAGAGGGGCAGAATCACCTCCCTAAGTAGAAGTCTTCCTTCCATTTTTCCTAGAGTAGTTATTTTTTTAATATTTTTTTTCATTATGCAATCTATAATCTATTGGCATTTACAGTTGTAGAAGATCAGCTAGCACTAAGAAATCTATTTTAAATTGCAGGGAGGAAAAAGCATAGCTGTGGAATTTAGTAGCTTGCTCTGCTTCTGTGAGTTACCATTTGTACTGTAGTAGGCACAATGAGTTATTTCTGCAGCTCAGTTTTGATGCTCACTTTTGCTGTGGTTCCACAGCCCTTCTTTCAAACACAGTCATCCCTGCACAGTAACATGGTGAGAGTATGCCTAGGCAAGTTATGCATGAATGCTGGGTCAGGCAGTGACTGCTTCCACAATATGCCAATGAGCCTGAGACAAATTTGTGTTATGTGCCCAAAGCACACCTGGTGGCACAGCATTTTGCAGCTACTTCTGTCACATGAAAGAGACCACAACATCACCTGTTATGAGATGGGCATGTGACTGAGAAGAGTATCAGTACATAGACATAAGGAAGAAGTTCTTTCCTGTGAGGGTGGTGAGGCACTGGAACAGGTTGGCCAGAGAAATGGTGAATGCTCCATCCCTGGCAGTGTTCAAGGACAGGCTGGACAGAGCCTTGGGCAACATGGACTAGAGTGAGGCTTCCCTGCCCATGGAGGGGAGTTGGAATTGAATGATCTTAAGGTCCGTTCTAACACTAACCATTTTATGATTCTATGATCCTCCATGAGAAGCTGTCTAGCACACCTTTCAAGAATGTTTAGTGCTGTAGGCTATTAAAGGATCCTTCACCTGTCATCCTGGGTGTCCTGCAACTTGCAGATGCAATTTATCCAGCTGGGTTGCCCTGCCTGAAGATTCTTTTCCTCCAAAGATCCTAAAGGGGTTAAGGACTAAAGAGAAGTAGGTGAATTGCTTCTGGTCACTGAGCACTCCAGGGTCATTTCAGCTTGTCTTGTTATACTGGGCCTACTGATCATGCATTATACTGCAGAGGTACACAGCTAAATCCTTTTCCACTCCCCAGGAAATTTGTATTTGGCTGTCAGATGCCACCACCATGACAATTAATCTATTCCCTTACTCCTCCTATGCATGTCTAAAGAAAAAGGTCAGATAAGAACATGTTGCATGATTTTTTTTTTCTCTCTGTGCAGGCCACCTGCCAAACGGTACAATTTTGTCATAAGGAGAAAATCAGGAGACATCTGTGTACATGAACAGTAAACACCACCCTTTAGGGAGCTTTTAGCACACATGCAGAACAACCTTGTTTTTAGGGCACAAGAGGTATATTGATGAGGAAGAGGAAGGCTAGAGCATATGTCTTAACTGCTAATAAAAAGAACTATGTGAAGTACCTAAAAAGAAGAGATGGGCAATGCTGATATGCTGCAAAACAACTAGGAGGGAGTTAAACAACTGCAGGGAGTTTAAAACATGAGGTAAACAGTAACTGATTAAAACAAATACCAGATGATAAATGTAGATTTCCCTTGCTGGAACTAAGATCCCAATGATCTTGTACATAAGGACAGTATTCAAACACCTTTTGGTAGTGCACAAGCAAAACATTCTAGAATTTCCCAGCTTTAAAGGTTCATTAAATCATGAAATATTAATGATACAGATAGAAGAGAAATCAATTAAAAAAATTTCTTTTCCATGCCTGCTAATGTCATCAATAAGCAACAGAAAAATTGCTTGACAGCACACTGAAAACGAGCAAAATGACAGCTGTTATGTGTCGGCTGAAGGGGAAAATATTCTATTCTTCTCCACATTTTCATTATGTCTTTCTCATTTTTCTTCACCACCTTTTATAAAATAGAATACAATACATTTCCATAAAAAAGACAGAACAAATATTTTATCTATTTTAGCATAATAATTCTATTTTAATATCTATGTTAACATAAGAATGACTTGCATTTGATAAGCCCAAAGCTTGCAAACATTTACTTCTATGTTCAACTCTATTGATGTTAAAACAGGACTACATAAACTCATTAAACCCATGAATCACTGCAGCATCATGCTTTTATCTAGACAATGGTAGAAAGAAATTGAGAATTTAAAGTATGTTTTGTCCCACATCATTATGCATCTATATCCCCAATCTTACCTTAAAATATTTATATTGTAGACTAAGTAAAACAAATTATGTGCATCCTACACATAACGAGTGGTAGTATGTTTTATATTTAAGATTTCTCTAGTTGGTCAATTTGCTATAACAGTGACCCTAGATAGCATGGAAATACAGATCTGCAGGGAAAGAAAGAAGCCAGATGAGGTCAGAAAAGCTATTTTCTGGTGAATCTCATCTTTATTTCATCTCTTGTCCATCTCCTTTAGTAAAGATGATGCATCATGTTCCAGTCCTTTTCTAAAGCGACATCAGGAAGATTTTCTACAAGGTTTGAAACTGTAAACATTTATTTTTATGTAACTAATGTGTTCTAATTAAAAAAAAAAAAAAAAAAAAAAGCTCTGATCAGTTTTGCTAAATCATTAATAATAATTGTGTAATCAATGGCAATAGGTTTTTTTTAGCAGTACTTTAAAAACTGTTTAGGGAATTACAGGTTTACCAGCCACCACTAGAAGACTTAGACAAAGTTTAAAAAACTCATAATGTTAAAAAAGTTTGTAAAATACAAGCTTGTGAAATCCTGACGTGAGTCTAAAGATTTCTGTCTACTTTCTATAATGTCTTCATGAGTGAGACCAAGCAGTATGCCCAAAGCAAGCTGAAGCTGCTGATGTATGGTACCTCTTCATGAGAAAATCACCTTATCTCCTATCTCTACATTTTTCAGTGTCAGAGTAGTCAAGACACTGTCTTCCAGGTTAGACTATATTCATGGCATACACTTTTATGGTAACAGAAATTAATTTCCTGAAGAAAAAAAGTTCCAGTATGACTTTGTCTGATTCCTATTCTGAAAAAAATAACATGGTCTTCTCATTCTCAGCTTTGGAGAAGCTCCTTGTAGTGGGAGTTCTTGCTTTGATTTATATTCTTCCTTATCTTTTATATCCTATATTTTTGTCTGAAAAAAAAAAAAAAAAAAGGAAAGGTTGTAGGTATCTTCCTTCATCTTCATTCACTGGCACAGGCTAAGAAGTTATCTGAATCTTAACAGGTTTAGCCTAAAACTATATAAGTGTAAGACATCCCATTGCTGGTTTGTTTTACCAGATATGTAATAAACTGAAGCAAACTTTTAACTATTTAGAGTAGAGATTTCCCTGTTTTTGATGAAAAATTTTGTAAACGACATTGTAAGATGAACATGCTTTCTAGTTTGTTTTAAATAATAAGAAAAAAAAAACCCAAAACCCAAACCCAATGCTGTATCTTGCATGTCTTCCAGAGAAAAAGTCAAAGATTGGCAAAGGAACCTCTTGGTGTTAATGGTATCTCTTTGACTGTTCTTACAGAAAATGAAGCAAGTTGGTTAAATTATAAGGATCAGAAAAATCTGTGTTCACCCATCATCAAGACCGACTTTAAGAACTTGGCAATCAAATTCTCCAAATATGCCGTTTATATTCTAAGCCTATAGGGATAGCTGCTTTCGATTGTGATGACTTGGTCCTTGATATCAATCTGAAGAGCAGAAATGTTGCTTCACTAAATGTCTTTTGCTTGCACTCAAGCTGTTTGGGACACAAAGTAGAGAAATGAGAGGCAGACCTCAGAAGGGTGAGATACTGGTGGAAACAAACTGAAAAGCATAATTAGGATTGGAAGTCAGTAGGAAAGAAAGGAGATATTGGGTGAGCAGTTGTGGTGGAAAGATTTGAATGTAAGACAAGAATACGGTAGAGGAACTAGTCCCCTGCCCCCCTGCTGCCTTTACCTTAAAATAGCATCACAAAAATAAGCAAAGTTGCCAGAATTAAATTTTCAACCTCAGTCTCTCCTCTTTACACTTTGAAGAATGGTGGTCTTTAGTAACAGTAGGACTAATAACTTTCCTCATTCCAGCTTTTTGGAGCAGATCACAAGAGAGAGTCCTTAGATGTTCAAAGAGGAAAGTAATAGAAAACACATAAAAAGGAAGGAGAACAGTTAAGAGGTAGTAAAAAAACCAAACCCAGAAACAAGTTTTCACATTAAAATATATACAAGAGCAAATAATTATCAAGCTCTGCAATTCCCGGAGTTATTTCTTACTGAAAATAAGAAATCTAGAAAAAAAATGTGACATTGTGTAATCAGGAATGAGCCCTCAGTCCAACAGAAAAAAACCAAAGCTAATTAGAATGCTTTGAGGACTGCCTGACAAACAAATGCTTTGTATGTTTGCATTTTTCCCCAAAGTGTTAATCATTTTTATTTTGTACTGTCTCCTCAGACTGCTGAAACGTGAAGTTCATTTTCCCATGGGAAGTTATACTTTTAATGTCAAATGTAATTACGTATAAAGAAAAGAAGCCAAGTGTCTATTCAGAGAACTAGGGCAGGCAGAATGCAACTCCTCTAACAGAAAAGAAGTCCAATAAATGGATACTTTGCCCAGCTGTGTATAGGTGTACATGTGTGTTTGAAGACATATTTTCCACGCCCTTAGTTTCTGGGTTGTTTGGTTATCAGAAAACAGGTAGCTTTTTTCTTTTTTTTGTGCAAAAATAACCATTCAGTTTCATATATTAAATCTACCAAAGCAGCAATCTATGCCATAGTAAGATCTGATTCCACTAATATTTTTGGAAAGTCATCCTGATATAATTAAAAACAACGGATTTAAAATATATACTCTCAACAAAACAATTACTAATTACAATCTAAGCCACTGCAGTATTTAAAGCTAACAGCTGCTTTTTTTCTTCAAACATCTAATTGTATATGTCATGAAAGTACCTGATACATGCATTCTTATCAACAGTATGGATCTTGCTTTTTTATATACTTGATGGTTTTCTCAAGAAGTGAAGAAAGGAGGATTCAAATGAATTATAATTTAATAGAAGTCAGGTTTGAAAAGTATGCCTAGTTGCATATGCATCCAAAAGACCAGTCTGGGAGACTAGCTTCAGATAAATAATAAAATACTTGTAGAATCTTCCATGAAAGATTTACTTTAAGGAAGCCACCAAGGAAATGAAATACTTTAAACTATGTTTAAATACCATAAAAGATCTGACAGACTAAAAAAACCAAATCCAAACCCCAGGCCCTTGAAAACACATAGGTAAGACTGGCCTTAACTAACCCTCCTGTTCATAGCAACATGAGCTAGGATGTGTCTTCCTTAACATGAAGCTCCTTGATTTTGTTAAATTAAGTCATATTCTTTCTGACGCTTACACAGAATTTTGGGTTATATAATATTTATATATGGACTCAATTCCCACATGCTCAGCAGTTTTCTGTAACAGCTGAAGCACTGTCAAGCTTTACCTATGCAAATGTTGGCTTTACTCTGTTTTGATGGCATGATACTGTGAAATCCAAGTTTTCTGGGGCATTAAATCGATGTGTTATTTTATAATGCATATCCCTCTAATGCATAATTTTGTTGTCTGAACAAATGGTGGGAATGGTCATGCTACAGATAATGTAGCATGTTGGAACTATGCTAGAAGGTGGTACATATGACAAGCTTCATTGCTAGGGAAAGTAGAATTTTTTCAAAGGTCTGACTGAACAGACTTCAGATTGACCAGGTCTATATTTAACAATCCCTGAAGATGCCAATTAAGAGTAGATAGAAAGTTCAAGGTGTTTAGGCTAGGTGTTTTGTTTTTTGGACAGAAAGAAAGAGATGAAGAAAGTGTTCAACTGGAACACAATAGTTAATTCTTCTGAGACCTATATACGCTCAGAGACCTTTCAGTTTAGATCACTCACCTTAACAGAGATAGAAAAAGAGCCATTAAAAATGCCTTGAAAATGAAAGACTTCAGCATACTCTTTGTTCAATAATATTTGAAAGACAGACTCATTACTTCAAACCAGAAATATAATTCACTGCACCAACAGAGTACAAAGTGCAATTTAAGGAGGGGGAGAATGGTTTTAACCTAACGGTACACTCAAAATAAATGTTAGTTTATGGCACTGAGTTGTGGAAGAAAACAGAACACAAAATCTTAGAGCTGGAAATTCCTGTATCACAGGTCTGTGTTCTTTTTTGCAGCTGCAGTTCCATAGAGCCACTTTGTTTCAGCCTTTGTGTTTTTAAAGTTGTCTTTTCTCTCTGTATGTTTCCGTTCCATTTCTAAGTATGGTAATAAGTGATTCCTGGATAAAGTAAGAATCAGTGAAATAACTTACAGAGAAAGGAGTTTGTAATAATTCATTTTATTGACTGGCTTCTGTATTATATAGTCTGAGAGTCTTTATTTTTAGTAGATTCATCCCATTTATTTCAAACTGTGGAATGTTTGCAATTACTCAATCTTTTCCTGTAAAAAGCCAACACTCACATGACTAAATTCACAGTCCTACTGCTTAGCAGAGTCATTGCTATAGCTGTGGAAGCACTGGTTTCCATTCAGCATTAGATACAAATCTGGGCTCATGAATTGACCCATGATTAACCAGACAACCAGTATGAAGGCTACTGAGTATGGAGAATAAATTTACAGTAAAACCAGAGAAGTCATCAATCTTCAAATACCCACTATCTCACTTACAGTTCAGTAAAACCAAACTGACAGCAGATATTACAGTCTAGGAGGGATGCCCAGCCTGGGCTATTGTGTTTGGTCATAGATACAGATGCTTAGCTCTCAAGAGTTTGCCCTATGCAACAGGATTGCTTATAGGACATATATGCTCATTTGTTGCATGCCCCCCATCTTTCCAATATATCTGGGTTCTTCATCAAGGGGAAGAAGCTTCTCTTTCTTGTCCTGTAAGCCATTGCAGAGTACTACAGGAATTTTATCACTGCTGTCATCTAGTCCAAGTAGTCTGTCAGAAAGCATGAATGTAGCACTTTTCATATATGATTGCTGTGTAAAGCCAGTATTGCAACCATGTTGTTGGGAATCGTTGGCAATGTCCTGGCTGTCCAGGCAATGGCCTGGCTGATGAATCTGAGCATGAAGCATGACGTTCTGGCTCAGCAAGCCTTGACTAGTGCCAGGCATCCTTCAACAACTACCACAGCAGCTGCAGAGTAGGGATTGAATGTGTTCTTATTGCCCACAGTTCTTGCCATAAGAACTGTATCTCCTGACCAGGCTACCATTTACCTATTGATACTGTATATTGGAATTATCATCTCCATGACTCTCTGCATTTACATCTTCAAAGGTGAAAGGTTTTATGTAGGAAGAAATACTAAGAAGGTCCTGGTAGTGCAGTGGATATAAAGAAAAAGGAGAAGAGCAATCAAAATGGCAGTTATGGTGAGCTCTGTGCCACAGTGCTGGGATACTCTGCACTGGCGTACAACTGCACAGATAAGACCAAAGCAGCACTCGTTGTGCTAACTGAGATTGAGAACACAAATTACTTTATTGCTTTATTCAATTTTGCCATACCTTCCTCCACTTTTCTTACCTGTTCAAGACAGTCTGTTTTGTCTGAATACTCTTCCTTGATTCTGTCATCTGAAGTTTAGATCTAAAGGCAGATAGATACTTAAAATTTTAAAATAAAACCTATGACTAATACTTTTATTCTTTGGCTACCTGTAACACCATCATAAATGATTATGTGTACTTGTTGCCTATTAATGTGGTGTGCAGGAGCTGCAGTAAAAGAATGAGCTATTTTGTTTGGTTAATCTGTTGAGGAAAATTCCCTACCTGATTACTGTTTGACTGCATATTACAGAACTACTGCATCTGTGTCTGTGCCCACTTTCTTAAGCTTGTAGCTATGTTGTCCAGAAAGAAAAATGGACTGCATTGCACTTTTCTGCATAGTGAGCAAGGATGTGCTGAAGAAGAAAAAAATTACTTCAGTGAGATGAAAGCACTGGAAAGGGGGGAATGGCTTCTTTTCAGACAGATTTGCTGACAGGCAAAGGAAAGAGAAGAATTTTGCTGGTGTTAAGAGGATGAGAATGTCACCATTGACATGGTGTCTGCTCCATGCTATTGTCTCCAGGGCTTTGAAGAAGAACCAGATGAAGAAGAAAAGAACCAAGAAAACTCACTCACAATGTGACGTGCTGCCAAATGTGTGGGCCAAACAACAAATCCCTGAAGAGCTCTGTCCTTGAAAGTGACAAAAAAAGTCATTCTGGGCAATTCCCATAGGAATGTATACTCTGATACAGAAATGCAGATGATAACAGCTATTTCTGAAATCCTGAAAGTAATTCTGTGACCCATCCTTTCTAGGTCTGCCTTGTCTAGGTCCACCATTTCACTGCTGCTGTTGAACAAGAAGCGCTAATGACCTTAGATGAAAGGAGTTTATTTTCAGTGTTCTTTTTCAGTGAGTCAGGTGACACAATGATACCACGAATCTAATACAACTCTTGGAAATGGGTTTGCCTTAGTTTTGGAGCAGTTTTGTTGTTCTTTAACCTCCTCTGAAATGACCTGCAGGGTTTCAAGCCATTTCACAAAACCACACGGGTGCATCCTCTGGTGAAGGTGGAGAATCCTAGACTTAAAGACACATTTGGGAAGAAAGGTTAAGTGATGGCCCAGTCAAGTGAATGTGTCAGGGGGTTGAAACCAAAGCAGGCTCCTGGGGCATGTTTACAGAAATGAATGAAGCATCACTCAGCACTTGCTCTAACACAGTAGACTAGAATGAACCTCAGGCTGCCAATAAACCACTTAGCAATCAAATACATGGGAAGGCTTGAGTCTGGAATGACATAGAGGGAAAGAATGAAAGAGAATCACAGCTTGTGAGATAAGTCTTTTGCTATGGAGAAGCTAAAGTGTTGCAGGGTGTCCTCAGAACATATGACACAAATATTCAACAGCCACAAATCTCAAACTCAGAATTTTTTCTTCAGATTTGAACTGCCAAAGGCAATTTCTGTTTACTCTTTAGCATTTTTATGCGGATGGTTTCCAGTCTGTTTCACTATTTATGTCATCTTGCTTTTCCATGGCTGTAGGGGTTTAAGAATTAGGAAACAAAAAGGGATTTTCAGAATCAAGTTGATACCTGAAGTGAAACACCACAGAGCATTGAAGATTTTGGTCAGAGTGCTGAGGTCTCATATTTGACATATGTAAAACCATTGCTCGCCTGACACTTAACCAAATGAATACCTCATATTTTTTTTCAGCTTTGCTCCTTCATTTTAATATTTACTTTATAAACTGGTTCATTTAACTTAAAAGCATCATTGTGTACTAAAGATAGAGAAATCTTCTAAATTTAGCTGTGTGCACACTAAAACGTGCTTCTAAATAACAAGAAACATGAAAGAAAAATCACTTGTGTAATTTGACAGGTGATATCAGCAATAAACTGATAAAAAATTCAGATAATTGTTGTTAATAACCTTTCTGGTAGTTAAACATATATAGGATATATGAACTATTAAATGAACATTTGTTATTTATTATAGGAGATTGGTCGACCTACTGAATAGTGCTTTAAAGTAATGAATTTGGGGACTGGGGTACAAATCTGTGACAATTTTGTACTCATAAACAGCAGAGTAGATAAACAGGCTTACTGCAGTAGTGACGAATGCCCTCCAGCCCTCCGGAAATGTCCTGCCCTAAGTGTGAGACAGTTGGTATTCTGACAGAAGCATTTCTACGTGAATGCATCAGCATGGGTAACAAATGGGAAGAGCTGGAAGCCACCATCATAGTTGGAAAGCTATGATCTGAAGTTATGACTGCTCTCACTGAAACTTAGAGGGATGAATCACGTACTTGCATTGCAGTCAATGTCTATAAATTGCTCTGGAGGGGCAGGTGACGGTAGGGGTTGCCCATTGTCTTCAGGAAGGACAAAGAAGGTGAGGCGGTTGTCCTCTATTTAAAAAAAGGGATTGAATGTAAAAATCTCAAAAGCTGTCATTGGAAAACAGCTTTATAAGAGTGATGTGATGTTAGAACTTTACCAAAGACTACCTGATCGAGGAGAGGATGTTGGTGAGGCATTCTTTTTCAACTACATAAAGAATCCTGTTCACAGGCTTTTATCCTGATATCTGCTGGACAAGCAAACTGCAGTCCAGGAGATTCTCAGGGTGCATTGAGCACAAATTCTTAATTTAAGTGACAGACAGTCTAACCAAAGGAGATGCTTTATCTGGACCCGTTGCTCCCCAGCACGGAGGAATTTTTTGGAGAGATTAAGGTGGTGGTAGTCTGGTCTGCAGTGATCATGCCCTGTTGGAATTCATGGGACATTAAATGGTGGAATTAAGGAGACCAGCATGGCTGAGTAAGGACTTCCTGGTCAAACTGAAATATGAGGGACAGGCATAGGCAATGGAAGCAGGGATACATCCTGGGAAAACTGTAGGAGGGATATTACCTAGAAGGTAGGGATCAGGAAAGCTAAGGCACAGATAAATTTGTTGAGGGATATGAAGAAAAATAAGGACTTCTACAGACATGTTCAGAAAAGAGAGACAAAAGAAACTGTACCCCAATAATAAATGAGACAGAGGATCTGGTGAGAACTGACATGGGCAAGACTGAGGTACTCAGCAACTCACGTCAGGGTCTGGAGGAAAGAAGTCCCACCCATTAAGGAGAAGATCAAGTTCAAGACCATCTGAGGTACCTGCACATACACAAGTCCATGGGACCCAATAAAATGGATCCCTGGGTCCTAAGGAAACTGTAGATGTAGCTACTAAGTCACACTTATTTATATCTGAAAAGTCATGGCAATTGGGAAAAGTCCTCTGTGACCAGAGAAAAATCAGTATTGCACCCATTTTTAAAAAGGGTAAAAAGGAGGACCATGGAAACTAACCTGTCAGCCTTACCTCTGGGTCTGATGAAGCCCTGGAACAGATCCTCCTGCAGTCTATGTCAAGGCATATGGAAGACAGGAAGGTGATTAGAGACAGACAACATAGTTTCAAGGGCAGATTGTGCCTGATTAATTTCATGGCCTTCTATAATGTAATGACTGCACGGGATAAGAATAATGGATAAAGGAAAAACAACTAATGTGTTTAATTTGACTTCATTCAGGCCTTTGATACGGTCCCCCGAATTCATTTTTGCCTCTGAATTGGAGAGTTATGGTTTGGATGGATGCATTATTAGATGCTTAAGAATTGTCTGGATGGCCACATCCAAAAAGTTGCAGTCAAGCACTCAGTGTTCCAATGGAGATCAGTACTACGTGGTGTCTGTTATCTTTATTAGTGACATACACAGTGGGACTGAGTGCATCCCCAGCAAATTTGCAGATGACACCAACCTGAAGAATGCAGCTAATATGCTAGAGGGAAAGGATGCCATCCAGAGGGACTTTGACAGGCTTAATAAATGGACCGATGTAAGCTCATGAAGTTCAAAAAGATCAAGTGAAAAGTCCTGCAACTGTGCCAGGGCAATGAACAGTATCAGTACAGACTGGGTGCAAGCAGCCTTGCAGAGATAGACTTGGGATTATTGAATGAGATGAAAAATTAGATATGGACCAGCAATATGCACTTGCAGCTCAGAAATCCAGTCGTATCCTGGGCTGCATAAAAAGAAGTGCAGCTAGTAGATTGAGGGAAGTGACCACGGACCTGTCAGACAGGGTCCAGAGGAGAGCCATAAGAGTGATCAAAGGGGTGGAAGATCCCTCCTGTGAAGAAAAGCTGAGAGTTGGAGTTATTTAGCTTGCAGAAGGCTCTGGGAAGATGTTATTGCAGTCTTCCAATACTTAAAAGAGTATTTTAAGAGTATCACTACAGACCTGTAGTGATAGGACAAGGGGCTATGGTTTAAAACTGAAAGAGGGTAGTTTTCGCTTAGATAAAAGGAAGAAATTTTTGCAACGAAGGTAAGGGACCAGAACAGGTTGCCCAGAGAAGTTGTGGATGCCCCATCATTGGGTGTGTTCAAGGCCAGATTGGATGGGGTTTTGAGCAACCTAGTCTAGTGGAAGGTGTCCCTTTAAAGGTCCTTGCACCCTAAACCGTTCTAAGATTCTATGTCTCTATTTTTACCATCTTGATTGAGGGCCATATTCTGTCTGTCTCTGCATTGTGTGTTATAAGACCAATATAAACAGAATATAATCTATCAGAAGCAGTAGCATCTGTAGATGAGTCAACACTTCTTGATAACACAAGTAATTAAGCACACCACAGATCCACAACCTTACTTCATTAAATTCAAATCTCTTGTTAAAAGCTGTTCTTGTTTTGATGGCCCAGCACTGCCAGAGGGGAAAAATGTATTGATGATGTCTCAAGAACCTTCCTATTGCCATCCAACTTACCTTGCATTAGGAAAGAAAGTTAAATACTTTTTTATTTTTTGTTTACCAGTTACTTAATTCCTGTTTTTTTTTCCCAGTTGTTTTATTAAATGGTGTTTAGATTTTCCCTATAAAATGGGTTATTTTTCTATTAAAGTCTCAGTGCACCAAAGTATTTTTAAAAGTAGAAGAATTGTTATTATTCTGAAGTAATTTTCTAAGCAACTGTATTCAATAAATATTGTAATTTTGCATATTTTTTTTTTTAATGTAGGTATGTGTTTAAGCATAATTTGTTTTGAACTGAAATCTTGTTCTACAACAGGCTGCATAAGAAAGCCAAAATATTATAAATTCTAGTGCCATTTGCACTGTCTGCCAGCATCTATACTCATTATTACATACAGGCTACAGCATTACATGCTAGACTAGTTTGCTATTCCATTATTAATTCCTTTATGCATCCTCTAGAGGAGCTTTTAGAAGTTGGGCCTTCAGCATGCAAAACCCAACTATTTGAGCCATAATCACAACATATTTTATCTTCTGTGATAGAGACTGTGCAGTGGTTTGGGAGTTAAGTGCATGTGCAACCTCTTAAGGTTGCCTTAGAGGTAGGGGTACTAATTACAGAATTTTCTGGGAAATTTTGTTTAAGAGGTTACCTCTCCTAGATATTTTGTTTAAAATGTTTTTTTAATAATAATGTAAAAAATCTCCAATCTCTATATAAAATATTTTAGTTTGCATTTCTATTTACAAACTTGATTTACCAAGGTATTTAAAATAAATGTTTAACAAAAAAAAACCCAACCTACTTTCCCTAGTACCACTTACTTTCCTTAAACTTTAATTTCTGTGTACAAGTGGTTTATATATGCCCCTCAGAGAAAGAACTTAAATGAGTCAGAAACTGTTATTTTGTAAAGTCCAAAGACCAAAAGTACAACTATTCATTAATCTAAAAACACCACTGCCCCTCAAAATCTGATATGAAACATGGGCATAGTTGTGCAGTTCTTTGGTCATTAATGAGGAGTTTTATGACTAAATAAGGTGTGTTAAGTAAATTCACATTATTATTCAGTAACATTGCATCATAGAATTTCCTTCATGGTAATTTTATGGGTATTATTATTTTATGGACAATCAGAACTGAAAAAACCTTGCTTAAAATTAAATTCTACTTTTTGGAGTGTAAAATGGGACAATTATTCACTTTCCTTCAGCACTAGAATAAGTGCTATTTTGATGTTCCAGTGGCAAACAGCACCTATCACATGGTAAAAACATATAGCAAAGATTTGACGCAGGTCCCAGATTACTAGTTGTCTTGACAGATCAAAACTGAAACAAGAGAGCTCTCAGGGAGATGAAACAGTTTACAGAGGATTATTAGAAAAAAAACCCATGAAGGAACAAAAATAATATTGTTGGCAAAACATACAAACCATACTTGCCATAAAGTGTGTTTATATATATAAGCCTCTGAGTCTACCTACATAAACAACTAGTGTGTGAGAGAAGCACTGCTCTGTCTTTGACCTTCTGCATAACAGAATGACAGATTACTAACTATGGAATAGCTGAATAAAACAAGAGCAATACAGAATTTCAGAATAGGGAATTTATGGTATTGAAAATGCAATGTAAGAGTCCATCTAACACATCATCTTTTTTTCCCAGAGTACAATTTTGTCACATGGTTTAAATTCAAACCCATCTTTTACACTGTTTTCTGTAACAGTGCTCCCTTACTGTCTGGTCACTTGTGCTTAGTGCTTAGTAAAATAGCCCAATTCACATGAAGGTACTGTGGTGCTTATTCACTGAGATTTTCATTCAGTGAATGCCCCTAACCTGTGACAATATAGCTTGAGGACGACAAGACTCTGAAATGGATCTAACCAAGATGCCTGTAAAGATCCTTCTTCAAGAAGGATCCATAGAGGAACCAAGGAAGAGACCAGGCTATGCTGGACCTTGTCCTCACCTTCAGGGAAGGTGTTGCGGAGAATGTGAAGCTGGATGGCAGCCTTAGCTGCAGTGACTGCAAAATGGTGGAGTTTGAGATCCTTAGGGCAGTGAGGAGGGTGAGCAGTAAACTCACTACCCTGGATTTAGGAAAGCAGACTTTGACCTCATGAGGGATCTGCTTGGTGGAGTGCTATGGGATAAAGCCCTGGAGGGAAGAGGGGCCCAAGAAAGCTGGGCCTCCTTGACGCTCAGAAGAAATACATCCTGACAAAGAGGGCAAGTTGGGCAAGAACACCAGGAGGCCTGTGTGGATGAACAAGGAGCTCCTGAACAAACTCCAGCATAAAACGAGGCCTACAGAGGGTGGCAACAACGACAGGCAGCCTGGGAGGAATATAAAGAAATTGACAAAACAGCCAGTGATCAATTTGGGAAATCTAAAGCCCTGATAGAGCTAAATAAGTCCATGGACATTGAGGGAAACAAGAAAAACTTCTATAGGAACATTAGGGATAAAAGGAAGAAGAGGGAACATATTGGCTACCTCTGGAAAGAAATGGGAGACCTGGTTACCCAGGACATGGAGAAGGCTGAGGTACTAAATGATTTTTCTGCCTCTGTCTTCACCAGCAAGACCTCCAGCCACACCACCCAAGCCACAGAAGGCAAAGGCAGGACCTGGGAGAATGAAAAACCACCTGCTATAGGAGAGATCAGGTTCGAGACCATCTAAGAAACCTGAAGGTGCAGAAGTCCATGGAACCTGACAAGATGCATCCATGGGTGCTGAAGGAACTGTTGGATGAAGTGACCAAGCCATTAACCATCATATTTGAGAAGTCATGGCAGTCCAGTGACTGGAAAAGGGGAAATATAAACCCAATTTAAAAAAAAAAAGGTAAAAAGGAAGACCCAGGGAACTACATGCTAGTCAGTCTCACATTGGTGACTGGCAATATCATGGAGAAGATCCTGCTGGAATCTATGCTAAGGCACATGGACAATAACAGGGTGATTAGTGACAGCCAGGTTTCACTAAGGGCAAATCATGCCTGACGATGGTAGCCTTTTATCATGGGGCCACAGCGTTGGTGGATAAGGGAAGAGCGACTGATGTCATCTACCTGCATTTGTGCAAGGCATTTGACACTGTCCTGCACAACATCCTTGTCTCTAAATTGGAGAGATGGATATGACAGATGGACCATGCAGTCATAAGGAATTAGCTGGATGGTCACACTTAAATAATGATGGTCAATGACTCAGTGTCCAAGTGGAAATCAGTGACAAGTGGTGTTCCTCAGGGGTCAGTAGTTCATCAGCGCTGTTCATCTTTGCTAGCAGCATGGACAGTGGGACTTAGTGCACCCTCAGCAAGTTTGCCAATGACACCAAGCTGTGTGGTGCGATCAACCTTATGAGGTTCAACAAGGCCAAGTGCAAGGTCCTGCACCTGGGTTGGGCCAATCCCAAGCACAACTACAGGCTGGGTGGAGAATGCATTGAGAGCAGCCCTGAGGAGAAGGACTTGGGGGTGTTGATTGATGTGAAGCTCAAGATGAGCCAGCAGTGTGCACTTGCAGCCCAGAAACCAACCTTATGCTGGGCTGCAACAAAAAGATAGTGGCCAGCAGGTTGAAAGAGGTGAGTCTCCCCCTTTTCTCTGCTCTTTGGAGTACTGCTTTCAGCTCTGGGGCCCCCAACATGAAGGGGATGTGGAGCTTCCCAAGTGAGTACAGAGCATAACCATGAAGATAATCAAAGGACTTGACCACCTCTTCTATGAAGGCAGTCTGAGAGAGTTGGTCTTCTTCAGCCTGGAGAAGCAAAGGCTCCAGGGAGGCCTTAAAGCAGCCTTCTAGTACATACAGGGGGCCTGCAGGAAATCTAGAGTGGGTCTTTTTAGAAGGGCGCATAGGGATAGTTCAAGGAGGAATAGCTTTGAATTGAAAAAGGGTAGATTTAGACTAGATATAAGGTAAAAATTCTTCACTGTGAGAGTGGTGAGACACTGGCACAGGTTGTCGAGAGAAGCTGTGGCTGCCCCATCCCTGGCAGTGTTCAAGGCCAGGTTGGATGGGGCTTTGAGCAACCTGGTCTAGTGGAAGGTGTCCCAGCCCATGACAGGGGGTTGGAACCAGATGATCTTTAAAGTCCCTTCCAAGTGAAATCAGTCTATGATTTTATTATTCTATGATCAGCAGAAGGGCAGAAAACTGCTCAGACTTCAGCCAGCAAACCTCTATTTCAGTCTCTCCAATTGCCTGTGAATACGCCAATACAAATTAGAATTATGAGTACAACGAAAGACAAAAATCAGTCAGAAATATTATTCTATATGTGATTTGCATACCTGGATAAAAATTACAAAAGGAAATTATTAAAAAAGGAAAGTATTAATCTTACAATAGTGCAAGACAAGACATGACATAATTTCATGCTTATTAATATATTGGTTTTGCACCTCTTTTTTGATTGTTATTGCCTGGCATAATAATAATTCAAAAGAATATGTGTGATGTCTAAACTTAGAAGTGTTGTTTAAAATGTACCTGTATGCCTCTGATTACCAGTTTATTCCAGCATTTTTTCCTTTTGCAATTAAAAGGAATATTTTGGAGCAAAAAGCTTCGTAATGGTGTTATTAACATCAGGAAATCACATATATTTTTCTGCCTCTCTTAAATCTTCAAAATTTATACTCAGATCTGTTTTAATAGTCCTTACTTGGCAGAGGAAAGAACCATTAATGTCCCCATATTCTCATGTTGTAATGTCTGTAAATAGCAAATTCAGGAGGCTAAGCAAAAACACTGGAAGTAATTTATGCCCTTTCTTTCCTTCCTCGTTGAAAAAAGGTAATTTGGGATTTACAAAACTACAATGGAAACGTTTTCTACAACCCTCAGTATTAATATAAATGCTGATAGTTACTAAGAGAAATACGGTGTGTAATTGTTATTTGATTGTTTTTTGTTCTTCCTTTTGAAAAATTTTACACAATAGTGTCATCTTGTGCACAGTGTACATATTGACACAAACAACTACAGGACCAAAGTTACTTTTAGAAAACCCGTCTGCTGAAAAAGTATTTTAAATATTATTATCTGTGTCAGTGTTTAGGGGAGTGGGATAAGGAACAAAAGGAGCAGGTCCAAAGAAGGGCAACAAAGCTGGTGAAGGGCCTAGAGCAAAAGCCTTTTGAGGAATGGCTGAGGGAGCTGAAGTTGTTTAGTCTGGAGAAGAGAAGATTCAGGGAGCACCTTATAGCTCTCTACAACTATCTGAAAGCACAATGGAGCGAGGAGGTGACTGATCTATTCCACCAAGCAACAAGTGACAGGACAAGAGGTAATGGCCTCAAGCTTCACCAGAGGAGGTTTAGATTGGATATTAGGAACAATTTCTTCACCAAAAAGGTCATCAGGCATTGGAAGAGGCTTCCCAGGGAAATGGTGGAATCACTGTCCCTGGAAGTACTCCAAAAAGCATGTAGATGAGGCCCTTAGTGACATGGTGTATTGTTGGACTTGTCAGTGCTGGCGTAATGGTTGGACTTGATAATCTTAAAAGTTTTTTTCTTAAGGGTCTTTTCAAACCTAGTTGATTCTATGATTATATGAAAATATTCAAATTCTGTATTGTACATCCTTTTTTCCTTTCCAAAGGTTAGCAAAAAAGGAACCAAACATTGAAGCTTTCCTTTGACTACTTCAGTAATAAAACCTTCCGTTCTCTCTACTTCCCCTTCTCCAGGGAGTTTTCACTTTATCAAAGTTTGGAACAGGAAACCCAATACACCTATGCTATACATGGGGACCTAGGCTGACAGGAATTTTGAAAACATAAATTGAAGTCTCTGTGCTTAGCAAGAATGAATAGGAAGAATTGGATATTAATCCCTGTGTTAAAGGTAGAAATATACCAATTTAGTTATCTAAAATTAGAACTAGTATGTACCCCTTTCAAGAACTGTTTCTAACACAATGATTTCTCAATAAGAAGTGTTCAAACAAACTCCCTCTAATACGCAACCAGTGGAAAAGACAGGGACAGTGCTGAGAACTAATGAGAACTTTTGCACCAGGAAACAGTGAGAGTTTGTACAGACATAGCTGTCTACACAAGAAAAAGAGCAGCATGATTAGAGGATTCAAGCATGACGGTTATTACTTTTTAAAGGCAACTTCTGCCGCGATTTGTAAATGCAGCTTCAGGTGAAACTGATGAGTACAAAATGGTCATTTTTATTACATCTGTTTATACAATGAAAGGCTTTCAAAGTCTGGGACATATTCCCTACATTTTGTTTTCAGTTTCAGTCTTACTACGTGCACTGGGCATGTAGGAACGGATGCAGAAAAGGAGCCCTGGCTAACCAGGGAGGTCCCAGTTGACTGGAAGTTAGTGTATGTGATATCCATCTACAGGAATGGCGGGAAAAAGAATCTGGGGAATGCTAAGGTCTGTCAGCCTGACCTTAGTGACAGGAAAGGTTAAAGAGCAGATCATCTTCACTGCCAACCATCACACACATGCACTGGATAAGCAGATAACCAGGCCCAGTCAGCATGGTTTTATGAAATCCAGGTCCTACTTGGCTAACCTGATCTCCTTCTATGACATGGTGACCTGCTTAGTGCATGAGGGAAAGGCTGTGGATGTTCTCTATTTAGACTCTAGTAAAGCCTTTGACACCATTTCAAACAACACCCTACTGGACAAATTGCCTGCTTGTTTGAGCGTAAATAAGCTTATATGGGTAAAAAACTAGCTGGCTGGTTAAGCCCAAATAGTGGTGCTGAATGGAGTTAAATCCAGTTGGAGGCAGGTCACAAGTGGTGTTTCCCAAGGCTTAGTACTGAGGCCAGATCTGTTTAGTATCTTTCTCAATGATCTGGATGGGGGTATCAAGCGTACCCTCAGGAAGTTTGCAGAAAACACCTAATTGGGTAGAAGGGTTGATCTGCTCAAGGATAGGAAGGGTCTACAGAGGGATCTGAACAAGTTGGATTGGTGGGCTGATGCTACCTGTATGAGGTTCAACAAGGCTCAGTGCTGGGTCCTGCACATTGGTCACAACAGCCCCATGATGTGCTACAGGCTTAGGGAAGATGGGCTGGAAATCTGTGCTGTGGAAAAGGTTTGTTGGTCGACAGCTGGTGCAGATGCCCACAAAGGCTACCAGGATCCTGGCTTGTATAAGAAATAGTGTGGTCAGCAGGATTAGGGAAGTGATTGTGCTCAGTTTTGGGCACCTCAGTACAAGAAAGACGTTGATGTGCTGGAATGCATCCAAAGAAGAGCAATGAAGCTGACGAAGAGAAGAAGTTTAACGAGGAGTGGCTGAGGGAGCTGGGGGTGTTTAGCCTGGAGAATAGGAGGCTAAGGGGAGACCTTATGATTCTGTACAACTACCTGAAAGGAGGTTGTAGAGAGCGGGGGGTCAGTCTCTTCTCCCAAGTAACAAGTAATGGGACAAGAGGAAATGGCTGCAAATTGCACCAGGGGAGGTTCATATTGGATATTAGAAAAAAATTCTGCACCAGAAGGATTGTCAAGAATTAGAATTTCCTGCCCAGGGAAGTGGTTGAGTCACCATCCCTGAAGGTATTTAAAAGGTGTGTAGATCTGGCACTTAGGGACATGATTTAGTGGTGGACATGGTAGTGCTTAACTTGTGGCTGTACTTGATAATCTTAAGAATCGTTTCCAACCTGAATAATTCTATGATTCTATGGTAGGTTTTAGCAACATATGAGGATTACTGAGTACTAAGAATAAGCCCATACTTGCAATAAGTGCTGATTCTTTTGAATTAAGTGTATTTTTATAAGACTAAAGGTCAGTTGGTTGGGGTTTTTTTAATGTTTGTTTTGTTTTATTTGTTTTCATTTTGGGTTTCCCTTGCCCTTTTATCCTGAAAAGGAATTTGGAAGGAAATTGTGAGTTGAAAATGTTATCCATTGGAAAAATGTATTGGTTTAAACAAAAGATCCTCTCCACTCTTTTTTGTGCATTAACTTTGTTTTAAGTTGATATAAAATGATTTCTCTGCAAGTTTTTCATTTTGGAGATGGCAGGAAAATTCAAGAACACAATTCACATGTTCTTAGTGATACATATTCTACGTAAAGGCTCAGAAAATTACTGGATCTAATGAAACAGTAGGTAATGGAATATAATTCCTTAGTTTCTCGTGGAACCAAAAGCAGAAAAGATGAGAGATTGCTAGAAAGAAAGATGACCTTTGATTTTAAGAACATGCAATTTCTGTTTGTTTAAGAAGAATACAAATGCATCATTTTTCACTTATGGGTATTTATTTTGCCCTTTAAAGGCCAGCTAGTGAGTTGAGCTAAAGTTCATGCCTAAAATGAAATCTAGGTATCCAACATGAACCACACTTTTCCCTTAACATTGATTTTGAACCAGAGAAGATTAGGAAGCAACAGTAGAAAAGCATCTGTAACTATTCCTAGTACAAAGAAAAAAAAAAAAGCTCACAATATGTACACACATGCATATTTGATAGACAGTAGATGTAGATTCCAGAGTTCTTACCACTTTCTGAACCCCACAGAGGTAATTAGAAAAGTAGGTACTAGCATACAAATATTGAAAAGCTAGCTGCTAGTTCCCATTAGCTGTCTAAGTAATTATAGTGGACAACTTAGAAAAACATATTTTTCTCTTCCTCCTCTTACCATCCAACTCAAGACAAATCTGCCACAACAAGCTAGCCTTTCAAGCAAAACGAGTTTAAGAAATATGACAATCCCAGTTTCAAAACAAAAAGGATAAACTTCTTTCTGTATACTCTACCCAATATAGGTATTTACAGTTAAAATATTATTAGGGAAACACTAGAATATTTTTCAGGAAGACAGATAGATAGTTTCCTTTCTGGACTCCAGTCACATCTTGGCTTTCCGCTTTCAGGTGTAAGAGGTTCAGCTATTCCCCAATGTACTGCCTGAGTAAGAAAAAGTGTCTTAAAAATGTAAATATCTTATGAATATTAGTTTTGGGGAAAACATTCTGGGAAATTCTTGACATGTAATCTTAAAAATGCACTTAATTCTTCTATTTCATTAAATATTTTAAATACCAGTAGCAGTAATAAAATGATAGGTACTCCTACAAATAAATAATATGTTGACATATTTTTAGCTGGAATATATGTATCTTAAAATTAAGCATAGCTAGTGCTGAGTGCTCAAAGAAAATATTTCTTTAGAAGATAAAATTGTTTTCTGCACCTCAATTATGAGATACAATGCTAATATGAACTACCAAAAATAATAAAAACATCTTAAAAAGTTGTAATTCTGAAAATATTTTTTAATTTTTTTAAAATGAAATTATAATTGTAAAAATATATTTTCAGGCAGGAAATCTCATCCACAATAAGCAAATGCTATGCAATTTTAAGTTCCCATCTATTTCTACAAACTATTTAACTGATTGGATACATGGGAAAAACACATAGCCCAGAAATTAGTTTTACATCATTTAAGGTTATTCTAAATTCAGTACTTGTTTAAATTGTTACATATATCAAATGCCAATGATCATTTTAATGCAATGTTGAGATATCATTTTTGCTGTGATATAGCATTTATTAAGCACTAGCAAAAGGAGCCTCTTCTCCCATAAAAATGGGACTACCCACACTGTAGCAATCAAGACACCTGCATCCACTTCACCCCTCCTAATGTGGTTATAGCAGCACCACAAAGAACGGGAGCTTTGTGGCACAAAAGCCAATTGTCATCTAGAAGCAGTATGCCTTTGCTAGCAAGTCATAGTCTGTAAGCTAATAAGCTCTGTCACTTTTCAGAACTCAGTAGCTCAGGGGCAATGCTGCATGAACATGCTATTCTGCTTCTAGATCCAAGCAAATTCACCCATATATCTCTGCACTGTGGCCCATGGATTTCCTGGTAGACATTTCTGCTAGTGCAAGCATCTCTGGCACTATGATCCACTGGGCACTGTAAACATGGCTAGTTCTTCTTTTGGTTTTATTGTTAAATACTTGCCCATTTATTTGAAGATGACTGATTTTACCTCTTTCAAGAAAGAGGCGTGTTTTATAATTAGAAGCACTGACATTCAAGGCTTTCATTCATTCATACTGTCACCGGAAATTATCTAATAATAGCTATTACAACTAAGTTTGAAGGATTATTTTTGCCATCTACTTATTATTTCTATTCTGAAACAATGTGTGTGTGTGAGGTGGCATATCTAGGACAAAGGTGAGACATTCAACATAAGGTAATCCTTAAAATTAAGATCTTATTTTCTCAAACACTTTCACCAAAGTTACATTTGCTGACTTTTGGAGAGGTTCAAGTTAACTGTTATATAAACTTATCATCAGTAAACATTTCTTTAATAATGCAAAGTATGGGGAAAAAAATGAAGTATTCAACACTTCTTTTACAGAAGATATTGTACAGAAAATCTACTTAAGGTCCAGGCTGTATTCAAACCACATGCCTTGATATTAAACAAAACAGAAAAAAAAAACCCCACAAAAAACCCTGACAAAGTCTGATCCACTGATTTTATCTCTATGTGTATAATTACAAATTAGGTATGCATTGCTCTCAGACATACTTTAATCAGTCTTTTAATGCATGATTAAAATAATGCTATATTTTTTTAACTTCAAGAAAGTCTTTCTGACAAACTAGCATCAGTAATTATAGAAGGTCAGAGCACAGGAAGTATTCTATATGACAGGGAAACATGAATAATTTATAGTGTAACACTTCTGTAGATCAGGATCTTTAGGTACTCGTCCAAATTCTGTGTAGATGCTAACCATGTTAAGCCTGTATGGTTCCTGAATTATTGCTAATGCTAATATTGCAATTATTCAGGAATTGTAGGTTATGTTTATATTCACAAATGAATTATCACCTTTCTTCTAATCACAACTGTGAACTGCTCCTTTGTTTCCCATGGGCTTTCATTTCCCTGCAAGCAGAAAGCCTTTAGCTGAAATGTAAAATCATGAGAGCCAGAGATAAGACTTGACAGTGATACCATCTTGCTAATTTTAAGCCTAAAACAAAATAACTTGAGTCATATATAATGAACTGAATGCCTAACCACTTCTCTACAAAGAACAATGCACCACCTAGATTTTAAAATTACTAACAGGAAACAAGTAAAAAGAAAAAATCCCATGTGCATCAGAAGCAAAATATTAGTGTTACTGCCATTAGAGGAAGCAATACAGATTTTCAGTAGCAAGGATCTGTGTGTTTTCTGAAATACTGTAAGTAATAAGAAGGTAGCAGAAAAGAAAGGGAAGGCATAGGAAAAACTGTTTGTAAACGTATCTTAAACCTGGTCCACACTTTTTACTGCAGTTCACAATTTAGTTTCAGCCGGCTTTCTCAACAGTAATGCCAAACAGGAGTTGGTTCTGAGTGGCACAAGAACAACCACACAGACACCATGAAATTGATTCTGCTTTGATTGTTTTCAGTGTAATGAAAGATATAAGGCAATCAATTGTCCTTCTTTTTTCCCCTTGGGGAGTCCAACAAACCCAGTTCCTGAAGTTTCACACCAGCAACATGGATGTCCCTTATGTCAGTCAATCACTCAAAGATTTACAAAAATCTGTCCTGAAACTGTGTTGGTTCCTCCCTGTCACTATTTGGGTGGCTGTTCCAGGACTTCACACATCTGACAGTTAAAAATAAAACCACAAATACTAAACCAAACACATACTCATTTTTATCTTTCATTCTAAATTGATCTATTAGTCTCTGCTTCATTTCATATCAGGATTATAGCTTATAAATTATTTTTTTTTACCTGCCGTTGATCCCCTAGATGCATTTATAATAAGTACTTTTATTCATTGTATTTATAAAGAATTTACTTAGCCTCTCATGCATTATTTAAGTTCAATAAACCAGTACCTTTTAGTCTATAATGAAGAGAGACAAGGTCTCCATTTTCCTAATTGTGTTAGACACTCT
>NW_009914149.1:79311-81607 GCF_000696875.1 Nestor notabilis
ATCTATTAACATTTTATTCCACATATCTGTGTCATAATGGACCTAAAATATTGTCAGTAAATTGCAGCTTGAGGGAAATGCTGTTTTGTCTGAGGTATGTCATGTATCTAGGATAATCAATCCTAATCTAAATAAGGGGTTTGTTTGAGCTACCTTGCAATAAAATACTCCAAAAAATGTTTTGGGATGGAGTGTAGAGGTAGAGATTTATGAAGTGGGACATTGCCAAATGATGGATTCTAGCAGTGAATTTTTTTCAGTAGAAATTGACTGATACCCCACAGAGCACTTCACACAATTTTTCTCACATTCAGAGTTGTGTAGCAGTCCAGCTAGAGTCTCTGCAAGATATTCTTAGTGTTTTAAATATTTTTTTTCTTCTTCTGAAAATATTTCACCTTTTCCATAGAGACAACTCATTAGCCTTTTCATGTTTACAGTACTTCAGAATACACTCTATTTATGATCAAACATAAATTCCTACCCTCTTGTTCAATTAATCAGATGCCAGGCCTTTTTGTCCAGAGCAAATGCAAAGACCTTAAAAAGAGTGAGTCTTCTACTCTTATTACTAGGTTTCATATTATAGGGATGACAACCCTGCTCTCCTACATAAAACAGACACAGTTTAATGGTTAGAAAGAAATATTTAGTGAGGTACTGCTTGAATTACAGATAGCTTGCTTCAGTGAGCATTTTATTTCACACAAAACAGGGACAAAATGATTACAGGAAAAAAAATAGAATAGATCTTTCCCTGGAAAGAGTAAAATATATTAAAATTAAAATATATTATTAAGCAGTCTAATAATAATGTTTGATTGTTGAGAAGTCACATGAACTAATGCCTGTGATTACATCATGATAAAAAAAAAAAAAAATAGCCCAACAGCAGCATCCAACCAAGGGAAACAATAAGGTAAAACTTTAAACATGTTATTAAGATACACAGTGCCCACAGCAAGAGAATAGGATTCACAACATTAATTGCTGGTATCTAGACCATAATTTGGTTTTCGGTCCCCACAAATTTAATCCATCCAAAAAAGAAAATAGTGTATTACTGACAGGTTTAATAAAACTGGCATATAATGAGTCTGAAACATGTTCAGATTCACAGCTTCAGCTAATTTCCTGTCGTTTAAACACAAAGTTAGTATGTCAGATTAATTCAGAGACATTGGGACCTGTGAATTCTGTCTTGCAATTACATAGTTAGTGCTGATACAGTCCTTAAATTGAGTATACATTCAGCTGGCACCCATGTAAGGTATCTCCAGATCTACTTTAGTGATCTTACCCAGTTAAAAAATAGTAGAACTCAATTCTAGATATTCACTGTAATAAAAGTTACACATTCATACATGAAGAAAAATTAGAGCAATTCTCATCCCACCAGGAGTTCAGTTCTACTTCTATGCAAATGGAGAGTTGACACTGAACTTCAATGTGCATAAGGAGTGCAATCTCTCCCTTGACTGTATGATGATATATTAAGAACTCACTAATAACAGGTAAAATAGCTGAAGAAACAGGTTCTTAGGGCCTTTATGCAAACTTAGACATAAAGAGGTTTTAATTATGTAAATAGTCATGCACTATAGGCAACATAGTAAAATGAGCTAACCAATAACATGGGAAAGGGCACAAACTGTCATTTATTTCTTGTGTATTTATTCCCATTTTAATTGTCATAATGGTCCTTTCCAACCAGTTTTTAACATGATAGATGACCCGGGTTCAGCTGTAGCAGTCATTTTCCTCCTTCTTAGTAGCCTGTGCAGTGCTGTGGTTTTGACTTTCAGCCTGGGAACAACACTGATAACACTGATGTTTTTAGTTGTTGCTCAGTAATGTTTACTTTGACCAAGTTCTTTCTCAGTCTCATGGTCTGCCTGGGAGGAGGGGAAGCTGAGAGGAAGCAGAGAAAGGACACCTGACTCAAACTGACCAAAGGGGTATTCCATACCACAGCACATCATGCCCAGTATATAAACTGGGGAGAGTTACCTGGAAAGCCCAGATTGCTGCTCGGATTGGGCTGGGTAACAGTCGGCAGGTGGTGAGCAATTGTATTCTCTCCCCTTGTTATTTCCCTTATCATTACTATTACTGCTGGTAGCAGTAGTGGTTTGTATTATACCTTAGTTACTGGACTGTTCTTCTCTCAACCCACGGGATTTACATTCTTTTGATTCTCCTCCCATCCCTCCAGGAGCTGTAGGGAAGAACTGTGGGGAGTGAGCGAGCGGCTGCATGGTTCAGAGTTACCAGCTGGGCTTAAACCCAGACAAAA
>NW_009914149.1:81735-93887 GCF_000696875.1 Nestor notabilis
GTGGAGGAAGCAGGGGGGAGTGAGCGAGCGGCTGCAGGGTTCTGAGTTACTGTCTGGATTTAAACCATGACACATTTTAAGGTCTATGAAATTTTACTGTATTATTTTAAAATAATAATAATGATTATTATCATTATTATAGTAGTCATTGAAGAAACATTTTAGTCAAATTAGCTCAAGTTATGGAAAACATCATGTAAGAATATCTCTGTAAGATTAAGGTTTATAATTCCAATTTATTTTATGCAAAAATTTTTGCACTGCTTTTATTTGTAAAGGTAATTAACTAGAAACTTTCTCATAGTTAGAAAAAGACTAAAGTATTCAGGAAATTTAATCACACTACTGTAAATCTTTTTATCTGGCTGGAAAGTTGTTCTTCATTGGCTTTCCCAACTGTTTTTTTTGGTTGGTTGGTTGGGTTTTTTTGTTGTTTTTTTCATTTGTTTTTTTACGATACCAAAATTATTTGCTTTGCAATTAGAATTAGAATTAAAAAATATCTAAGATATTACTTATCATCCTGCAAATTTTTAGGTCATCTTCATATTTTCCATCCTTATAAAGCAAAAGAATCCCACGCTGAACTCTTGTAACTCCAGGAACACATTACCTAAAATTGCAGAACCTATGCGAAGATTATTTTCTGGTAACTGCCACATAACCATGTACTGTAATATTGAGAACCTAGAATCTTCTCTATTAGAAATCAGCAATTACATCTATGAACTTGGTTAATCAAGTTCTTGATGTGAAAATACTAAGTAGATAATATCAAATGATAAGACTGATTCTGTTTTCTGAAATATCTTATGACAAGCTTATGTCCCAGTGAGTTATATTATGACAACCCATAACCTTTTCCAAAGCCAAAAAGGGCATATGACTCATAGAGGTCCAAGAAGTCATGTCCATTTCATTTATTGGTGTCCAGAGGTGTAATATGCTTTCAGCAGCAATTCTCCTAAATAAAGTTCCTGATTATATGTTTTCCTACAATAGTTTCATTTAATGGCCTTCCATTAAATCATAAAATAAAGATTTAATCTGCAGGAAATAAGATCAACTTGACTGCTGGTTTTTTTTTCTATTAATATTTGCTGTTTGTTAAAGACATACTATAGCTTTGAATAATATAGTTTTCTACTAAATACTGTTGACATAGTATGGCAATAAATATTGATTTAGTTTAGTAAGGAGTTAGGATGTTTTCTGTTCCAGGTTTCAGTAGTTTATATGACAGCATCTTATGCGTGTGGCAGAGTTTTGTGTGAAGTTATCACTCACTTTATGGTTAAATATTCTTCCTGTTTTCATTGCAGGTTTAGTCCCGGTTAGTGGTGGTAGAGGGAAGTTTGCACTAAAAGTCCACAGGGCTCAGAATGCTGGCTATTTGTACAGAACCTTAACTCAAGGAATAATCAGAGAAGTTTAGTCTTGATCAGTAAGCTACTGAATATTTTTAATCGCATATAACATCTTCTCAAGATGAATAACTGAGAAGGCTAGAAGAATCATATTTTTATGATGACATTTACTTTGAAACCCTGATAGTGTGTGTTTTTATTAACACTGAAGCGTCTGATTTATTCATTACGCTGCTTGTCTTCCCCTCACTCCTTTAACCTTATTTTAATGTGGTCCTCATTAACAGCTATTAATTTTCTCTGGAACAGTTAGAATTTTTGTAATTAGAATAGTTTGTCTGGTAAAAAAAGTCCATGTTAAAAATCACTGTCCTTGTTTGCTAATTCACGTATAGGCCAGTCTTCCTATAATGTTCCTCTGATTTATAATTTTTCTTGGCAAAATTTGAGCACTGAAGTCTGAATTTAAATCTTAACTGGTCAGGAGACAATTCTCATCCTATTCTTTGCATAATGCTCTGTGCTAAGTCACAGAAAAAAAAAAAAAAGAAATGTGCTGGAAAACTGTGTTTTTTCATAATATCCAGTTCTGTCAGAAGGATCCAGTGTTTAAGTGACTTCATTGCTGCAGCAGAAGTATTGATGGTTTCAAGTGTAGAGGGTAAATAGAAATGCATTGCTTAGAGAGCCAAGGCTCCCTGAGATGTTAACAATATTTTGTGAAGAAATTCGAGACATGCTTTAGAATGACGCATCATTTTTGTCATTGAGAATCCCAAAACAAATGACATCATAGGTGTTATTTGTATTTTTTGAAATACGTAATTAGATAATGAGATTTCAATGGATAAATGTATGTGGTTATATATTAGATTTATTCTAGATACTCTTAATTAATCGTCTATATTGGAAATAATAGTACCTTTCTCGGGCATATTTTGTTATGAAGCTGTTACATTATTAAAGGCTGCTGCACTTTATACTTCTCAGTGTCCTTTGAGCTCCATAATCAGCTTCTTCTTACATAATATGTATTTTAGTATAATAAGTAAATCGGAAACTCTAACTATCAGCGACAGAGAAGAAATAGCTACTGCTGGAATTAACAGAGGGCCTCACGGAATAAACAGCACATTGGCCCACAGACGTTGTGACACTGCACTGGTATAAACATTGTTAAAAATTTATTGAATAATGTTGTTTAATTGGGTTTAAAAATTAAAATGCTATTTGTTAATATGTTTCCTTTAATATTAAGCCACGGACTGTCTTTCACTGTGACTCTTGCTCTTGTAAAAACATGTTGTCCTACATTGCCCTGCCGACTATTTAATAACTAGGCTTCTGTTAAAGGCTATAAATGTTTCTAAGCAACCACAACCCACTTTAAATATGCTAGTCAATTAGCTCGAGACATCATCTTCCAATGTTTGTCTCTATTGTTTTTTTCTGACTTGAAACACAAAGAGACACAGAGAGAAGAAATTTTAATATAATGCTTTGCACTAATCAAGGTTGATGCTATTAAGTAACACCTCTTGCAGATAAACGCAGAGCTCAGTCAGCCCCTGCCCAGGAGTACAGTGATGTGTGTGTTCATCAATCCCTTATCAACAGATAAGCCAGAAAGAACAGAAAGTTACCTAGTTACTGACAATATGGAAAATAAAAAGCAAGAGAGGTATCAGTGGCTGTGAGAAGAATAGTTTCTCCTACGTTGTATGGTGTTTTCATACTGCGATTTTTAATACCCACTTCTTTCCACAGATAAGCAAGTAGAAGAGTGTCCCCATAAAATAAACCCAGTTGTTACATACTTTTTAAAGAAACTCTAAAGAATTACATCTCTATTCAAAAGTTAAGTATCAGTTAAATTTTGATCACAGAGGGATGTCTTAGGTATCTTATTCCTGTTGATCTATCATTTTTGGTATTTTCTCTTTCATGTTCAAAAGCCCCATTTTATTTCTAGAGTCATAACAACCTGTCTTACTGGGTGTGGTCATTTTTCCTTCTTATCTGTAAGAGTTTCCCCACTATTATTGTGTGTAGACATCTCAGTGAGGAATGTCTGAGAAAAAAATACGAACATTTTATTAAGTTTCTCTTAGCTTAGAATAGCTCCCCCTTTGAGGCCTGTACAAAACAAAGGATTTTTTTGCTGTGAATACACAACACAATTTAACTAAGCAAGGGTGAATTTTGCTGGAACTTGATACTTAGCAGCAAGACTTTTCTGGGCTTCTTCTGCCACTGCCATTTAACATAATGTTGAGACAAAGTATAAAATTGCTTCAAAACAGGCAGGCTGGAAAGAGCTTAAAGGATGCATCTGGTAACTTATTTAACTCACTAGCTATAATTCTATGTGTTACTCTCCAGTTGTTAATGTATTCTATAAGCTGTACCATAAAATCAAGAGTGGCCAAAGATATTTGTAACACAATAGATCCCCTGGGGTATTAAGTGGCTAGTAATCGAAATTTTGAGAAATGTAAACCAGCATCAATATGCAGTGATACTACCCCTGGGCATGTATCTACACAGTAGCACGTTAGGGACTTTCTGAAGCCAGAGAGAATATCAGTATATTTACAGCTTTACGTGATTTTCCTTCCACCTTTTTTTTTGTTTGTTTTCCTTTAGGTCTTTCGAAAATGTTGAATCCCCAATAATTCTTTTTTTACAAGGAGTTTCACATCTCCTCTATAAGCTGTATTGGTTTTGAACCTTGTACTTGTTATTTTCAGTTTCTGGTCTACGGTTTTAGTACTGGTATAAAAAATGAATGCTTGTTCCCATCTTTTCTATGAAGCAGATGCAACTTTATAAACGTCTGTCTGGTCTTTCCTCAGATTACCTCTGTTCCAGATTGAAGAATGCTAGGTATATAGTCACTACGAATACAAAAAATGTCTTATTATTTTGATCATCCCATTTGTACTGCTCCTCGTCTTGCCCAGTGTTACTGTATTTACTTTTGAGATGAACTATTTAACTCTGAATAGAAATTAACCACCTTCAAATTGTGAGTGCTTGTGATGCTAGGACTGTTTTTCTCAGGGAGCATCACCACGTATTTGCTGCATGCTGAATTTTATCTAACAATTTAATGTCCATTCACTTGATCACCTTAGGATTTTTCTATTGTTCTCCACAATAAAGTCATCAGGTTTATTTCTCTTAAATAGTTTAATAACTCCAGAAAAATATGCGATCGTGTTTTTCACCACCTTTGTCAACTGTGTTATTGATGTGTTAAATATAATAGGTTAATATATGAAATTTGAAGACTCTCCTTGAACACAGAAATAATTTACCTGTTTCATAATATGATCAACAACCCCTAACTTCCTATACATTACCATATATATATTATACAGAATGTATTACAAATCGCCAAAATGTCTGTACACATACACGATCATCAGAAATTTGCTGTGATGCTTAACACATGAAGTGTTAAGTACAAAGTGTTTTCACATTAGGAGTGATCTACTTCATAACCAGGTCAATGAATATTCTGCCTTACTTATCAAAAAGATATAGGTCAGGTCATAATATGATGGTGCCTAACTATTATATTACCTTTTATAAAGTAGGTAGAAAGAGTATTAAAGGTTTGACATATCTTTTCCTACAACAATAACTTGTAGCATAATTTCTTACTCTTGTAAGTACTCAGTGTATTGCTTTCCAGTCTTTGCCTTTACAGATGAGTGTTATTCAGTGCACAAAGAAAGGCTAGTGTGAGATATTGGTACTCTGTTGATACTGCTGTTC
The DNA here is from genome assembly GCF_000696875.1 of Nestor notabilis. NCBI lineage: Eukaryota > Metazoa > Chordata > Aves > Psittaciformes > Psittacidae > Nestor > Nestor notabilis. Next base: position 86,886 of record NW_009914149.1, read on the forward strand.
CACATTCAATGCATTCCCTAAATTTCCATTTAATTTATAGCACGCCCCAGGAATCACGCTGCAGCACCTGTTATTCCAACACTGCAAAATCTGAACTATGATCTCACTCCTGCACCTTAGGAGATATATACAAGAGTTTATTACATGATCTACTGATCCAAGCATTATGCTCTCTTTCCCAACTAGAGGAACCTCTGGAATTTCAAAAGGGCTACACTTTTCAAGACATACTAAATATTGCCAAGTATAAGGAAGTTTGTGGGTTACAATACAGAACTCAAACCACAAAATATCACAGGCATTTTAGAAAAAAATAACTAACATTGCAAAAATCTGTAACAACGAACACTTAGAAAGTGAGTGCATGTGAAATCTTACTTTAAATGTTTGCAGATTTTGCTGTTGTCCACTGAATTTCTCACCTAAGGAAAAAGAAAGAAGCAAAGTAAAATTTTGTGAAATGCATTGTGTTTTATTCTGTTAGAGAAGTTAAGTTAAAATTGTCACAACAAGATTAATTTTTGCTTTCTAATTTTGAATCCATGTGAAGGCAGTATCCTGTGTATAGAGTATTCAGTCTCTGACAGCAAAGATTTCTATACAATTTAAAATTACACATAATTTATCTGGTTTCAATCCATGTAACAGTAAATCCATATAATAAAAAAAAAGAAAAAAAGTCCTTCAAATAATGACTTATAAAACCATAAACTCAATCTTTTTCATTGCATCAAAATGCATATTCATTGTCATAGTCTGTGGGAATAGATAAATATTTTTATAGACTTGATGCTTAGAACACATCATGTACTATGCTTTTTCTTTGCATGCAGTGAATAAATATTTTAAATTTGAAATTGAGAAAATGCAAACATAAGAATAGATGTGGAATAAGGAACCTGAACCAATACTCAGCTGATGTAGTGAAAAATCTTACAAAGACTCCATCTATCAGGTCTGGAGACAGCTCCAAAAGAGGGGTTACTCTTGAAAGTGCTGTATGATATACTTTTTCCAAAGGATCTAAATGTTACAAAGGATTTTTCAGGTTCAAGACACAGAGGTAGAATGTCTTCAGTTTAGATTTGTGTTCTGTACTTCACTTGAAGGTTTTAAAATCAGTATCCTTTTGTTCATTTAATTGGAAAACAATTACATAACTATTAATAATTTTTGGAGGGGAAACAGACAGGGGACTTTTGGGTGTTTTTTTAAATAGCACAGGCAAGGACTTATGCTGGTTAGAAATCTTTCCTTGATCATACTTTCCACAGCAGATTTAGTAATCCTACATTTTCTACCAAATTTTTAGCATTTTTCTAGTAATCTTTAAAAATTCTGGGTAGACAGGAGAGCTGTTACTTTAACATTGTGCTGTTACTGAACACAATTCTGGAGCAATCAAATTCTTTGGCTGAAGAGTTCCTCTACTTCATACGTTTTACAAAGAAATAACCAGATGGTTACAGTTTTTGTTAGTAAACACCAATATATTTCAAATTCTAAAAAATAAAGTCATGCTACGGAAGCCTGGTCTGTGAATGCTAAAAGCCTGTGCAGAGAAGTGGAACTGGCTTGCTTTTACTATTGCGTCTTGCCTCTGATGCTTGCACATTTATGTCCAACACAGGGCAATCAGGTCTTCCTGACTTCCCTGACTATTTTTACTCTCCAGTTGTCCAGGAGTGGTGCATGGGCTGGCTTAGGTATACTTCAGCCTTCTGGGCCTTGTACTGGTACCTTGCCCATAGCTGGGAAACAACGAATACATGCTATGTGCACCATGTTGCCTTCTCCTTATTCTGCCCAGATTGCTGGCCAAAGGAGACGAATGAAAGGAATAGATACACATAATGCCAATTTTCATTCAGACTGTGGGACTGAAGTAGCAGGCACAAAAATGGAAAGATGGTAATCAAGAGGAGGAAATCCAAGCATCTGTTCCCTGTGCAGCAGGTGCCCCAGGGCCCAAAAGGAGACACTGCAACCATCAACACATTTTGTTGTTCTGTTCTTTTGTTTGTAGTTTCATTTTTGACTGAAGCTTCTGTGCCAGGTGAAGCTCAACAAACTTGCTTCACTGCTTGTTCATTTTTATCTGGCCCTGGATCTAACTCTGCTTCATAGATGCTCAAGAGAATCTGATTTTATGTCTCCACAGTACTTCTACTGCATTTTTAAAGACATCTAAGGGAACCATATTCTAAATTGGTGTTAACCATTTATAATGATATATTTTGGCAGTTCTCTGATACTTGTTTTGTTTGTTTGTTTTTATGAAAGAGCATTAGGAGCTTCACGAAACCCTTTAAGAGATCATGTAAAAGTTGCTTTTCACAGAACTATTGCATTGATGCTTGCCAGGGATAAAAAAACTCTCTAAGGAATGGTAAAATGGTGAATTCGTAGAAAAGAGGAGTTGTAAAGTTAACACCACGTCTGAGTAAATTTCCTTTTATAGTATCTGTTCAGTAAGTGTGTTAACAAAGCTCTTGATTTCATTGAAATTTCCACCCTCTTGCCACATGCTTTGAGATGTTTCAGAGACATATAGTAAATAGTAGTTCCCATTTAAAGACAAAATAGTGCTTTTTACTACTCTAGCTGTTTCTTTAGTCAGCAAGTTCAACTAAAGGAAGAAAAAAGTCAACCCCTAGAATATGTTCCACCCTTTAACCTAAAGTGCAGATTTTGAAAATACATAGATGAATGAGTAATAGCCAAGGTGAAGTTCTACTGAGAGGGTGAGAGATATTATACATGACTTAGCTCCTTCAGTGAGCACTCAATACAAGTGACCAACTAACTGTCAAACATATTGAGCAAAGAAATGTCACTGAGCTCTGAGGGAATTTAGGACATATATTTCCAAAACCATAAAAATAAATAATAGAAGTATATTTAAAAAGAAGTTCAGCAGAAAATATTTTTAGAGTAGCAAATTAAATATGCTGGCATTGCATAAATAAAATATCTAATGGGTAAACATTAGGTACAACCTTGGAAGTGGGTAGGGTGCTTGGGAGCTAAAATGTAATTAAGATAAATGAAGTATTCTCTCTGCTCCTTGAGAATTTTCTATTCCACCTGTTAGACTAGCTTCAAAACACCAGCTCAGCTCTTCTCAGAGACCAACCTCCACTGCTGAAGAGGTCTGCTCAGAATTTGTTCTTTCGTAAGAAGTTCTTCCAGTAAAAATGATGTAGTGGGTTATCTTTACTATTCATCAGTCTTCTCTCTCTTTAGCTTGTACTTCAATCATTTCCTCCCTCTCTCTAGTCAGGGCAACTATGATTTAAAAAATATTAATTGGCTTTGGAGCAGCTCAGTCTTTCTGTTCCTTTCATTTTCTCCCACTCTCAGTAAAACATCCTTTCCTTTCAGTTACTTTCTTTCCTTTTTTTCCTTTTTTTTAAACAGATCCTGTCTTCAGGATCAGTGTACCTGTCCTCTTTACTAGGCCTTCTTCTTTCAGGCTTTCAATGACAATCTTGCATACAAAAGCCAATACTCAAAAATGTTCCTTCAGTATTTATTATTTTTGTTATATTTATTAGCTGAACAGCCTAAATATGCAGTTTCTCTTCAAACAATAGCTTACACAAAAACACTGCAAGAAATCCTGAAGCTGTAGTCCAGCACTAGTGCTAGCCGTACCAGTTACGACTCCACTAATGTCAGTGGCATTGTATCATTACATGTTGGTCCATTTATTGCCAGTTAAATATTTCCTAAGTGAGAAGTAAGGACTGTAGAATCATACTTTCATTTTCACAATATATATTAATTATGGAATAAAACCCCTGACTTTTTTATATTTCTGCAGAACAAACAGTATACTTAATGCAAATTCACCTTTATACTGAGGGCCAGTACAAAATAAAAGCACCATGCATTTAAAACACAGTCTTTCTTGACGGTTATATTCAGAAATGTTATGAAACATTTATGAACACTGAAGTATATATACATCAGCAAGCCTGCTAACATTGAAAAGAGCTTCTTACTCATGCAAAAATAAGCAGATGCTTAAGTGTTTGCAGGAACAAGTTTTAATTTCTCTCCGTGGGTATTGGACAGGTCCTCTGCACAGGGATGAACTTCAGTCAATAAAATCATTAACAACAGCAACACACAGTGCGGGAAAGTGTATCCACTGCAGGAAAATTAGCTTAACTCATGTTAGCTGCAGTATGATCAGGGACATGCAAACTCTTTAATCTCTTAGGGTATACTTCATTACAGAACAATGTCTGTAAGTATTTTACAGCAACCAGTTGTTTTTCTGACTTGTGTAGAACATGGCCAGGCTTTTCTACTTAATAAAAGGTTACTATTTTTGTCCGCTTCCTCTCCTCCCACCCCCCTTCCCCGCAATGTATTGCCTATGTTTCCCATTTTAAAATATGTTTCTAGTCATCTAAAAGTTTTATATACTTCTGCATCTTCTTATTGCGTTATTTTGTCTGGCTGATTTCCAGTGTGATGATCCTCACCAAATCTGGTTATAATCAAGAGAAATCTCAAAACTATTTTTGAACACCCTCTCCTAATTTGGGAAATCATTCGTAACTGCTGATACATACATAAATAAATCTCTGTACCCTGATTTAATATTCTGCCTTGACATCACCATATTCATGATATCAGCATTTTTAATCTTTCAGCTTTTCTTTGCAAACTCATTAACTGCTTTTTAAATCTGAATTACAACATTCAGCATTTTTCTGTTGTCGTAGAGATATCAGAGGATTGGTTCCAAAATTTACTGAATGCAATGGATAAATTGGGCCTCAAGAGGGGGTTTGAATCAGACCTTTAATTAACACCAGAAATTAATTTTAACGAGTTTTCTGTTGCACAGAAGGTTATATGGTATTATGGGTAAACTGACTTCTATTTCTTCATGAAGAACTCCTGAGGTCAGATTTCAGAATATATTGACTGGTTCTCCTGATTATTTAAAGATTTTGTGTTTCTGAGAATATATTTATATATGTGCATAATTACATGTGTTGATATGCAAGGTACACTTGTTTCATCTGGAAAATGTAATTTCATGTGATAACATGACTATAGGATATAACCAGATGTATTAACACTGTATACATACACAGAATGGTCATATAAAAAATCACATTCTTGTCTGATACGCTAACAGAATTTCCATACCTCAAAAAGAATAGCATGCAGTGAGAACATGAGTGACTGAGGTATAATAACATTGATGATAAAAAAATTATATCCCTACATTTTGCTATATATTTTTTTATTAAAAAAATGAGCTGCTTTTAATTAAGAGAGAATTTGGTTATTTGTTTTGTTTTGTTTCATTTTTTTTCCTTTGCTGCAGCTTATTGTTGTTATGAAGCTTTTTTATGATCAGGGGGACCTTGTTTTTAATAAGCTGAAATTGAGCCTCGTTAAGTGGAAATGACAGTGGGAAATGGAAACATTTCAAAGCATGATAACAATGAGCAATGCTCTCTGTGTCTGCTTGATGATGCAGAAAGGATATGTAGAAGTGACTGCATATGCAGAAAAGGATTGCATACCTTTCAGTATGTATAGTGTATAAAAGAAGATCATTTGTAAACAAGAATTTGAAACAGATCAGTGCTGCATGGTAAGGTAACATGAGTAATATTACTTAGTGTGTGGAGAAGTGCTAAATCACAGAATTAAAGACTGGATATAAAACACCCTGAAAATTTACTGTGTTTGTGGGTCAGATTACTTGTTTATTTCAAGTCATTTAGCAGTGACACAGTATTTTTCTTCCCTATAAGCACACATACTCTGAACATGTAAAATTATTTCGTTGTTTTAAAAAAAAAACAACATAGGAAAGATGTCTAAAGAAAATTCAGCACTGAAAATCAAAAAAACGACAAAGTTCATATTCAATGCAGACCATCAACTGTATCCTTCTTATATATAAATATGTAGTTTGGAATAAGGAAAAAGGTAAAAAACAGAAGACACCAATGGAACGAACAAGTGCTGTAATCATTCACATAGTTTTTAATTTCCTCCTTTCCTTTTCTCATTTGAATTCTATAGTACATACACATATTAACACAGTGTCAATTACTCTCTTTTAAGAATGCAGTGTGGTACCATATTTCTTTAAATATTCATATACAGAGTCCAGAAGGCTCTTCAACCAGAAAAAGTGAAACTGAATAATTTCAATATAGTGAGGTTCTAGTAGAAAATTAAGATTATACAACATGCTAACACAGTGAGGAACTGCTTCTAGATAAGCATACACCACAGGATAAGTATTTGCTGCACCAGAGAAATACTGCTGAAATCCAACCACAATCAATGTTCATCATAAAAGACTTACTGTGCGATTTTAACTGCTACTTCTGTACCAGCGGATGAGTCAACAGAGAGCTTATGGATCAGGGTCAAAGGAAGAACAACAATGGGGGACATTATGGTGGGGATCTGTTACAGGCCACCTGACCAGGAGGAATCCGTGGATTAAGCACTCTACAGACAGATAGGAACAGCCTCACGTTCGCAGGCCCTTGTCCTCATGGGGGACTTCAACCACCCCAATATCTGTTGGAGGGATAGGACAGCCCAGCACAAGCAATCCAGGAGGTTCCTCGATTGTGTGGAAGACAACATCCTCTTGCAAGTAATAGAAGAGCCGATAAGGAGAGGTACCATGCTTGACCTCGTGCTCACCAACAGGGAGGGGCTGGTTGGAAGTGTGACGCTCCAGGGCAGCCTTGGTTGTAGCAACCATGAGATGGTCGAATTTGAGATCCTCAGGGCAGTGAGAAGAGCATGCAGCAAGCTCACTGCCCTGGACTGCAAGAGAGCAGTATTTGGCCTCTTCAGGAACCTGCTTAGTAAGGTTCCATGGGTTATAGTCCTAGAGGGCAAGAGGGCCCAAGACTACTGGTTGATATTTAACAATCACCTGCTGCAGGATCAGGAGTACTGTGTCCCAGCTAGAAGGAAGTGTGGCAGGAGGGCCCGGAG
>NW_009914150.1:0-24398 GCF_000696875.1 Nestor notabilis
CTTCCTTAGGGACTCTAGTGGTAGGACAAGAAGTACTGGATTCAAACTTAAACAGGGGAAGTTTAGATTAGATATAAGGAAGAAGCTCTTTACAGTGAGGGTGGTGAGGCACTGGAATAGGTTGCCCAAGGAAGTTGTGAATGCTCCAACCCTGGTGGTGTTTAAGGCCAGGTTGGACAGAGCCTTGGGTGACATAGTTTAGTACGAGGTGTCCCTGCTCGTGGCAGGCTGGTTAGAACTAGATGATCTTAAGGTTGGAACTCGATGATCTTAAGGTCCTTTCCAACCCAAACTGTTCTATGATTCTGTGATTCTATGATTTTGCAAAACTTCACCTCCATTTGTACCATGGAGTTCACCAGCATCACTTCAGCACCCCAGGCTTTCCTGGAACGGTGACCCCTCCCAGCTGTTCCAAGCCTGAAAATGCTGCCACATTGCCAAACCATCTCATTATCAAACAAAAATTAAAATGAACCAACTTATCCCCTTTACAACAGAATCATGATGGAAATTTTCAATTCTGTACCTGCAGATTGCTCTTGCATCATATTTTCATGTCTTCACAACTGTAGTAATTTTTCTCCACCTTTTTAATTAGCTTATCTGCATTTTTCATTCGTCTCAGCTTTTAGGTGAACGCAGAGATGATCATATATCCTACAGCTCCAGGAGCTGGAAGCAGCATGCTGCATGTCACAAGGCTCGTAGTAAAGGCAGGTCACACAGTTCATTCCATTACATGTAGTCCTAATGAAGTAGTGCTAAACAGATCACACCTCTCCCAGATATTTCAGGGAGGTGATTGAAAGACACAGATTCCTCCAAACTCATGTCATGGGGCGTTGAATAGCAGAATATGAAGACATTTCATGCAACCCTCTCCAGCCCAATTTAATTCAGCTGTTGTGGGTGGATGTTCCAAGCTTCACTATTTACTCATCCAGGCTACCATACCTGGTGTGGTACAGGGCATTATGAGCAGGTGGGTGGCCAGGCAATGCCACCAAAGTCACATCCCAACTCATGTTTTCTCCATCCCAGCATGTTTTCTCCATCACCTCATGTGCCTGAGTGCCTCCAGGAACCATCCCTGATGGGAAGGCCAGCCTTGGGAGTTCTGGGTTTCAACCACACCAGAGACTGCATGGGTGACCTCTCTACTCATAAACAGCTGTAGTTCTGTGAGGAAATCCCTCTCTATGTGTCCCACCTCTGGTATTCACTTATGATTTATGTATTGTAAGTATGTCACAGGAAAAATTTAGTGGCAGGTAGATTTCCTCACAGAGCTACAGCTGTAAGCAAGTGGCAGGCCTAGTGCAAGTAAGTCTTCAAAATATCCCTTCAGTGTTCTACCAAGAAAAGTGGGTCAGACTTCGCAGCTGAAGTCTTCTGGGGCTTTGACTTTAATTAAAGCGTAAGTAAGATAACAGCACATCACCCCTACCCAGGCATACATTGGAGGGTAATGCTGTTACCTCTTGCAGATGCAAAAGCCTGGGCAGGAGATTCTCTTCCCCGTCCACCTGCCTCAAAACATACAGCTACAGCACTTTTGACATGATCAATCTGTTCAGCTGGTGCAGAATGATGTGCCAGGGGGAATGACAGCAACACAACTTTTTTTTTACACCACTGACCAGAAGGAAGCTTCCCAGAGGGAGATGCCATGTTATCCAAGCAGCATTGCCTTCACAAAGTACTTGGCTTTGGCAGTGGATGATCATTGGAAGTCCCTATGGAGGGGCTACCAGGCTACTGCAGAGCAGAGGGACAAACTGCACCCCCAACCTCTTCAAGCAGAAACTGCTATTTCAGCACAAGGTTTCATGTAATAAATTTCTATGTAAAAATCTGACAGTTATGAGAAAAGTTGTCAAGAATGAAATGGCTGAGGGCAGTGAAAGGCTGACAGAGAGACATGTGTGGGATGTGGTTCCTGCTGTTGGCAGGAACTGGAAACTTATGTCACAGTATGGATGAGTTCATAGATTACCTCAGTTTTACATTTCTAGGACACAAGAGTGATGTGGTAGCCTAAAAGAAAAGGTTTTCAACTGCTTTGCACAATCTGTTTTAACTTCTTGTCTTTTCAAAACAACACTTTGCTCAGTCTGATAAAGTTAGTACAACTTCATGTGCTTGTTTATGTTGTTTCCTACCTGTACACTCAACTCTCACAAGTTTTCAGGTTCTTGTCATGTTTTGTGTTCTTCTAAGATCTCAGTTACTGGAGATAAGGAGCATCTTCAGCATTTTAGTTTCTGCTGTATTTTACAAATCTTAGCCAAAAATTATTTTAAAAATCCTTAACCGCAATATTTGAAATTCATTCTCATAATTTGAAGGATGGCACTGTATTTTCCAAATTATTATATTGATGCTGCAGGAAGGACTGAAATGCTCAAACCCTATGACTTTCATGCCAAGTCTGAGTTTTATGCTCTGGCATATACAGACCTGTGCAAATACTAGTCTGCATCTAACCAGTCTGCTCTAAACATTTGCTGTACCATTGATAACTATTCTCCCTTTGCAGTTTTTAATTATCCTAAAGTTCTGTCTTTTTGAAGACAACCATTAAGTCTATTCAGCATTCAAACGAAGCCTCTGCTATAGGCTTTGCTTTCCTCCTTTTATATACATAAGCCTTGAAGCAAAATACCCTGGATATGGTGGACAGGTAGGTGCTGCTTAAATATCAACAGATGTTGCCTGATGTAAGGACAGGAGGTTCTTGAGCTTCGCAACTTTGTCACGAATTTCATCTCATCAGTAATCCAAACACACATACATCATCTGATAGAACTCTGTCGTGTTTGCTGTGGTTTATCTTCAGCCAAAGAGTAAAAGTGTAAATGGTATCAGAATACTGAAAGGGCAGCCAGCAAGGACTGTGCTTATACACCTGGGAGTATTGTACAAGAGGGAAACACAAATGCATCATAAATCTGTATTTTATTGCGGCAAGACACCCATGCTCACAGCTAGCACATTTCAGGCTGTTGAATTGCTTATATTGAATACCCATAAGGATAAGCAAATTAGTAATTAAGGCATCTGATTTACACTGTCATCATGCCACATGTCCTAGAACATTTAGTCACCTACTTCACACTTGTACAGAGATGCACCAATTTTAGGAGCAAACATTTAAGGTGATGCTTTTTTTTTTTTATTATTATTTTTATATGAGTCCCAGAACAGCAGACTGTGTTTTGGGCATTACAGAAAAGGGCATAAGCTGTCAAAAGGAAAAACTAACTAGGCCAGCTCCATCTTACTGGTAGCACAGAAAATATTTAAGCTATGAGATGGAATTTAGTCTCTGGGGGCTACTTTAAAATGACAACCTAACAGCTAGCACAATCCCCTTTTGGAGCCAAAGTACATCAGCTCTGAGGACTCCCTCTCTGCTCTGTGCAGCCCTTCAGAATCCAGCCTTGCTGTTTGTAAAGCATTTGGTGCCATAGTATGTTTTGCAGCTGGGATCACTTACACTCGCTTGGCAACTGTGTTCTGGCCATGCTCCTCAGGCTAGCAGCCTGCCTTGGTTCCCTTTTTTGCTGCAGCCCTTCGGAATGGAAACCAATTGCAGTTTTGCCATGTGAGTGCAGGAGCATTGCCAAAGCCAGCCAAGTAGAAGAGCTCATCCTGTTGTCTTCTGATGGTCATGCGCTGTCTGGAAGTAGGTCAGCATGCATGTTATGCATGATATCCCAGTGACAGATGAAGTTCCTTAGGAGCAGCACTGGGGAGGGAAGGAAGTAGGTAGGGGGCTGCTGCCCACTGGTCCCTGTTGGCTGCTGGGAGATCTGTGACTGCGTTCCACGTTGGGATGGTGAGCCCAGAGACATAGCGTGCCTGGGGCCTGGCAGCCACTTTGTCATTTAAACTGCTTCATTCACAGCAGCAGGAGACAAAGTTAATGTTCTCCTGGGGAGAAAGAAGGTGGTGGGTGTGCTGCCACAGCTCATTGCCATCACCTTATGAAGGTGACATCTGCTTGCGATGACAAGAGTAAATAAGGCAAGTTCACATGTTATTATGGCAAAACCTTGTCAGGTTTGTCCAGACTTTACCTTTTAAAGTAGAATTTGTTGCTGTTTGGCTTGTCTTTTCTTCACTGCTGAACTGGGAAGGGGGCAGAAGATGCGCATGCAGCTGTAGGGGCATAATTTTCCCCAGGTCCAGATCAGAGACAATTCAAATGGCAAATGTAAACTAAAAGGGGAACAGGGAGAGGCAGCAGCTGCCAAAGCAGAGCCAGCCATGGCATCCACGCTCCTGCCCATGGGAGACACCCTGCGGTGCTTTCCTGAACCAGAGGAGAGAGGAAACCTGTGCCCGGCACCCTGCCAGCATTTGCTACCTGGCATATACTTCAGACCATGACTGGTTTTACTCACCTCTTGCCCCATGGACCAATGGAGACTGGCTTTCAGGGAACACCTCACACCTTCCTGGGCAGTCACACGTTTCCCTGTCATGTAACTGCTTCTCTGTGCCTGTTATGACCTGGAGTTTTTTAGTGGTCTTTTAAAACTGCTTTCTTTGAGGTATTTTTGTTTGGCATCAGAATTTAGAACGGTGAAAGATGATGATGAGAAATTGCATTTTGGAGTATTCTTACTCTGGCTTCTCATTGAACTTCTCAGCTGAATGTCTCTTAATGAGATCTTCATTTAAACTTATTTAAAGATGCTGTGATCTGCCTTGGCAACATCTTATTATAATGCCAGGAACAAGATAGAAACAATTAAGATCAAGAGCTGTGCAGTGATTTCCATTTCTGTGCTGCAAGTGTATGATACTTGTTCTCTCCAGCCCTCATGCCACCACACAATGGACCTCTGGAGGTCCCTTCCAGCCTAAGCAAGGCTCTGATTTTAAGACTGCTCAAGCACAAGCTTTTTATACAAGATTCTGCAGCTTGAACTGTTACATGTAATGAGGACATTTGTTAAACAACATGTCTGTTTGAGGTATGTTGTTGCTTTTAGATTCCTTTTCATAGATGTTTCCTTGAATAAAATATCCCACAACCTATGTTCTAGTCACATAAAAGATTTATGCCTGTCTTTTTCTGAAATGAGTGAAGAGAGGCATTCTGTATGGGAAAAGGAGGAACAAACCTTAATATTTTTCCTCTTTAGATTTAATTTATCAACATGTTGCCTTCTAAATTATATGTACATGGGAAATTTAGAGACCTCTTCCGCCAACCTTAGTGTCTTCTTTCCTTTCTTCCTGGAAATGAACATATCTTGGGTATTTCCATCGGTCTTTCCCCAATATAAGAAAATAACTAATGTAATTTTTATTACATTTTTGGTGTCTCTTTTCCTCATATGGTTTACAATAACTTGGGAAGGGGGAGAATTCTCCATAGGGAGGCACTTCCACTGGAGGAAGCAGGCTCCAGCAGACGCCCAGTTCCTAAAAGAAAAGTTCATACTTTGTAAATAAATAAGAAATCAGTCAAGACTAATTCAGTGGCCTCAGCCACTGTGGTTCCTGCTGGGAGTGATGTGGGTGTGGGTGCCCCATGGCAAGCAGCCCTGCCAAGAAGCCAGCCCCATAGTGCACCAGAACTACACTTCCCAGAACGCAATGGGCTGACACCACACTTGAGGGGATGAAGGCACGGACCCAGAGCATCTTCATGCAGTGAATCCATTTATTGCCTACTGCTCTAACTTTTTATACCATTCTAACAACAGTTATTTTTAGCCTATTGCTTTTGCTTTTATACCATTCTATTTGTAGCCTATCATGTTTAGTTCCTGACTTATAGTTTGTTTTTTGACACTGCTTGCTTTCTCACAGCCAGTCCCAGAGTAGCCAGTCTCTTATCTTTATGCTCTCTCCTCCTCAGCCAGGTGTCTTGGTATCTTATGCTCTCTCCTCTTCAGCCAGCTGGGTTGCTCTGCTTGATTGTACTTTGTTTCGTCTTTAACTTTCTTCTCCAGCCAAGCAGTTACTTCTCTTTGGCAATAATCAAATAATAGTTTCCATTGTCTCCCACACACACTCTTTTCAGTCACTTCAACAAATAAGGAAGGTTTAATTCAGAAGTCTGACTTTGCTAGTAAATGATGACATCCAGGTCATGTATGTTGAAAAAATCTGTTTAAAAATTTGCTCTTGTGGGAAAACTGTTCCAAATTTTTCTCCCTTTTAAAGAACATTTTCCAAGCCCTGGTCCTTCAGGGAAAATTATTTATTTCAATGAAGAAAAGCAGTGACCTCCATGAAGAACTACCTGTATGATGTATTGGAGCCCCCTTGGATCCTGTGGCATCTTCGAGCGGAGAAGGGAACCTGCTGACTCTGTCTGGCCCAGGCATCTCCCAAACATACAAATTTCCTTTGGGGTCACGGACTCTTCAAAATATATGTTCCAGCCCCTCTTCACATACATGTGCCTTCCTGCTTCCCCTCTGACCGGTGGGAGAGAAAACGAGGCCAACCCCACGTCTCCATCCTGCTGTCAAGGGAAGTGTTCACTGAGTAAATATCAGCTTTTGCACAACCATGAATTTCTAAAACTCCCTGTACTGTGTAGACTTCACTGGTTAATAAACCACTTATTTTTTTTACAAAAGGAGAACTCTTTTTTAAGCCTGTTCTCAGAAAGGAATAGAAAGTAACGCACAATTAATTGCGAGTTTAATAATTTAGATGCTTAGGGATCATCAACAAAACAAACCATACTGTGAATGCTATTCAATAAACCACAGACACTGAAGTAAATCAAAGGAACTGAGCTGCTCATAAGTAGAGTTGAATAAATTAAAAATTAGGACAGTGTCACAGAGCAACTGGCTCTCTGCAAGCATTGGTTGGGAATAAACATTTTTTATTCACAGCAGAGGACAGTTCTCACTGTGCCAGCATTAAATAATAGTCTTCCCTCAGTGATCCCACCAAGAAAGCAGAATTGATCTGCTGAGAACATTTTGGTCTACTTCTAAGCAGATCTGTAGTATGACTTTGAGGGTGGGCTGAAGGAAAAGTGAATATTCCCCATGAATTTTCTGTGGAAACACAGTTTCAGAGGTGACTGGATGTGCACATCCTAAACCTACATCTATCTCTCAAAACATGGTGGTAATGGACGTATAATCATAGAATGTGTTGTGTTGGAAGGGTCCTTAAAGATCACTTAGTTCCAACCCCCCACAGGAAGAGATACCTTCCACTAGACCAGGTTGCTCAAAGGCCTATGTCTCATGCTTTTTGGCAAGACACACTGAAAGACAAAACCCTGAGTACATATCAATATCCTCCCCCAGTCATCTGAAACCTCACTGACCCCTCCAGCTCCCTTTGCCTCCCTAGAGGGACCAAAACCTGCATCCCCAGGGCTGTGGGCTTCCCTGTCACCTCCCATGCCATCCTCAATCATCGTGCTTCTCAGTTGCTCCTTGTGCACAGCTTAGCAGCCAGCATCCCTGTGGCTCTGCCAGAGCCACCTCTGCCATCCAAATCTACCCATCTGGGTCTTACATAGCGTCCAAAATCATTTTGCTGATTTCATAGAAAGTGCAGTTTTTAAAGCTAATATGGAAAGAGGATGCAATAGCTATGAGAGAAACAGCAGCCACTGTGAAAGACACAGCACCAAATCCACAGGTTGAATTTCAAATGTGAAGAAAATGTGTATGGCTGAGGGCTTCTGCCATGGGAAGGAAGAAAGGCTGCCTGGGCTTTCATTCCCACAGCAAGGAAATAAAATATTTTAAAAGCTTTCTTTTTGATTTAAGTCCTTTATGCATAAATTTTGCAGGGTCACTCCCAGCTCTTGCATGGGGAGCTGTGTTGAGTAACCACTTGCCTTGTGGAAGCTCATTTTAAAGAATTTCTAGCTTATCTCCCTTTGGACATCACTTTTTTCAGGCTATTTAATCTCTGTTCAAATAGAAGCTGTTAGATACACTGATGATTTTAAACATTATTTTTTAGGCCTATTTTATGCTTTTACAGTGTAAGGAAAGAATGAATACAGTACCTATGCTGTGGCACGTGGCATTGCCTGAGTTAATCACTACTCTCCCACTGTTAATTCCTAAATAATTTTTTTTCCTCTTTGGCTGCTTTCAAAAATAGGGCTGAGGTTTTTCTAGGACTCTGGGAACTTTTTCTCACTTATTCAGGGGCCATTTTATATTTTCAACTTGTGCTTTGTCTCTTGCTCACCTTCCATCCCTGCTGCATGAGTAGCAAATGCCCACCTGCACTATGTGAGATTATCTGGGCCCCTACAAGGTCTGGCACCTTACTGCTATTGGCAACTTGGCATCGTAAGTTTGGCTATTTGTTGAAAATTAAATCCTCCAGTTTCATTCCCACATTTGCACTCACTAACTTGTAGGCTAAAAGCCTTCTGAGTGTAAGAGGATAATGTTGTATTGAAGTTATGAGGAGCTGGTGTGTTCCAGGTGGGACATCTCAGTGGTTTCTGCTCTACTTTTCATTCCTTCATCCTGTGCATTTTGCCAAAGGCCAGCTTTTGCTTCTATGATGAGACCCCCAGAGCTGTATGTGATACTCAGACAGATGCTATTCCTTTTCTCTCTGCACCTGCCCTTGTTTGGGAAGACGATTTTATGGGTGTGGGAACTGTGGTGCTCGTTAGCCTATACCTTAGACAGACATGGTTAAATTGTCCCTTCCTCTCACTTTCTAAAATCAATGTGACTGTATGTCTGTTTGCAGACGTTATAATGGATGCCAAACTTTTTTGCTAGCATTCTTTACTTGCAGAGACTCAAAATGTAGTGGAACATGTGCTGTAGATGCTGCTGCTTTGTTCAGTGTCATGAACTCCCTCAAGCCTCACATGCCTTGCACCCATGCAGGGCCCAGGAAGTCTGCAGGGTTGCTCACAGGAGCAAAAGAAGCAGCAGGCAGCACCTGTGGCAGAGCATGCTGAAGTTAGTCTTTTAAGCCTTCACCTTCATTTTTTGTCCTGCTCTTTATCTTTTGGTCTTCAGTGCCTACAAACCCAGAAGAATGCAATGGTTATTTGCTCTTCCTGTCCTGTGCCTGCTCAGAGGAGGCTGCCACATGAGTGTGATGAAGTGCCTGTCCACGCAGTGCTCTGCACTGGGACTGAGTGCTTGGCTCTTGGTGCTCATGTCTACCTGCTGCAGCCTGGGCCAAAGGCAACCTTCTGGAGCAGTGTGCTTCCTTTGCATGCTCATCTCCTAAAACTAATGTGTAAAACACCTCGCTGGATGCACAGGCAGTTCCTTTTATTCTGATTACCAAAATGCTACCTGGAAATACTAAACTGGGCAGTACAGTAAAGAGGAGAGGGATAGATAGCACATAGCATCCTTATATAGTCACTCACTTACCTTGCACCTCTCTTCTATTATTTTATGATATAAATAAAGGCATTTTTCCTTCCACAGCCACCCACATCTTTTACTTCATGTTGCAATGGGCTTAGAAACCACTTGGGGGAACTTTTCCCATTGCAGTTAATTATGAATAAGGAAATTGCGTTGTCACAAATACCTACTGATCTGACTCAGCTGCTTTTATGAGCACTCAGTGCCATAGAAATCCCTCAGATTTCACTCAGAAATGTCAGATGCTTAGAACACTTGCAAATGAAGCACTTGAGATTCCCTACTCTGATCATATTGTTTAAGAAAGTCTGGATTTAAGTGATTGTCTAATTAAGCATTGAATTGGCACCGAAAGACTTTTTTTTAAGTCTTGAACTGTATCATGACCTACAGAAATGGGGAAATGTTATTTAATTGCTAAATAGGATTTTGTAGTACTATAAGAAAACTACTGTGAACAGGTAGATTGATGTCATGCTACAAATACATACCAGTGTAAGTCTAGTAGGGCTTTTTTCCTTTAAAACTCCTTCATTTAAAATACTGTTTGGACTTTCGTAAACAAAAGGTACGAGTGGAAGCTGGAACGAGCAGTAAGAGCAAAGCAGTGTCCTTCTCCCACCCTGGTGAGGCAGAGGCGCAGCAGCATCACCAGGTGGAGCTCTGCCCCTCCGTTCCCCATGCGTTTTACAAAACACAGCTTCTAAGGCTTGTCCTTCGAATCCATTTTCAGCGCTAAATAACGTTGTGCTGCTGTGCCCGTGCAGGGGGTTCGCATCGAATGAGCCGGACCTGCGGGAGAGGGGTTTGCAGGGAGGTTCTTTTGGGAAGGGAGACTAAGGAAGGCTCACGGCGGGAGGCATGGGGACATCTGCAATGGGCATTGGGGTTTGCAAGTCGGCCTCCCTTTCTCTGAAGGAGCTGTAGATTCCATTAGACACTTTCATTATCGACAGTGGATGTTTTCAGCGGGCTGACCCAGCTGACACAACAGTCCCAGCCATGCCGGAGCCACCAGCACTGGTGGTTTTCGTGGGGACTGGGGGACATAGCACTGAGGAGAAGAGAAGAGATAAGGAGAGGAGAGGGAAGGGAAAAGGAAAGAGAAAGGAAAAGGGAAAGGGAAAAGAAAAGGGAAAAGAAAAAGAAAAAGGGAAAGGGAAAAAGGAAAGGGAAAGGGAAAGGGAAAGGAAAAGGTCTCGATGGCCTAAACTGCTACTTGTGTGGAAAGTGGATTTCATCTATGCCTTCTGACTGTGTAGCTATGGGAGATGCCTTCCTTTGAGAGGGACAAGCACATAATCACCATTGAATATCCGGCTCTCCAGCCTGCTGCTTTCCATGCTGAAGCCATAGCAGGCCTCCTTGACATTGTTCACAACAAGGGCAGCACTCCCCAGGGTGGTCGAGCACCCCAAGACATGTCCTGAGTCATCCTCGAATCATGACCAGTGCAGATGACCCTTTCCTCTGCCCTCTTCTTTTCTTTTGGTGTCACTGACCCTTTTAACGCTTGTTTTCTCATCTCTACTCTTTCGCATGTTAGTTTAGACAGGAATTATGCCTAACAGTGTTTAATCTATTTTTTAGCTGCTATGTTTTACCATGGGAACCATGTTTTTGGAGAATTAGAATCAGGGGGCAAATACAATGCCATGGAAAGGTGGCTTTCTCACAGTCCGCAGGATATGTCCTTGTGGGCTTGATACCAGATGTGTTCCCTGCTCCTCAGCCTGGCCTGGCCTGGTTGGGCAAATAGTTTCTGGAGCAATGCATTTGATAGTTGTAGAAAATGTTACCCGCTAAGCCGAGAACAGAAACAGGCCCAGGAGAAGATGTGACAAACATGAGACCTGTGAGGAGATCTGCTTTTTCAGATGGCAGAGGGCAAACAGAGCACTTGGAAGTCCAAGACCTGTATAAATAGTTATTTGTATGACTGGGTTTGGGTTTGTTGTTTTGGTTGGTTTTTTTTTTTTTTTTTGTAATAAATACGGATTTGTGATCTGAGTCAGGTTACTGGATAAACTTCAGAGACTTAAAGGACAGCTGAGCTTATGCAGCTTCCCTTGGTGGAAGGTCATCACTGGGATTTGCAGGAATTTGCACTACAAAGGCTTGGCTTTGACCAGACCATCAGGGGATTTCTCCCCAGGAAAAACAACAGATTGGCATTTAGTATCTCCCTGGTATGGCTTTACACAGTTTACAGGAATCAAAAGGCATTACCATGCTAGAGCTCAGAGGCCTAGCGCTGCCTGACCGGTTCTGGCCGGGGCTCTGGTTTGCTCAGCAGCATTAGAGAAAACAGCAAGAAACCCCTCAGCTTCTGGCTGGGATATCTTGGGAGGCTGAGGATTTACATCATCCTTTAAAATGTTTGAGTCACAGCAAATGTTACATCTATTATGACAAATCTTTGAATAGAGATTGAAATGATCATTTTTCTTCTCTACCGCAGGCGTATACATTTTTCTTTGCCTCCTAGTCTAGAGGCTTAGGGTTGCCTGGTTACTCTGACTCAGAAGCTCTGTGAGGTGTCTCTTGGTGAAGGAGCAGATACAATTTGGCAATTAGAGAAGCTTGATTTGTCATCTAAATGTAGAAATCCTTAGGAAAAAATAACCGTTTGAAGAGCAGTTGTACAGAAACTGCAGTGAGAAAACTCTCAGAACGTGCATTGGTGCTGAATATTGCTGGTTTGCTTATTGTAGAGGCATGAAGGTCGTTAATAATATATGCAATAATTAGGATTTTTTTTTTCCAGTGTTCAATTAATAGAATCCTGTTCATAGCATATATGAATTGCAAATGTGATCAGAAAAGCATTTTTGTTGAAGAATTTCCCCATGGACTAGCGCTATAAAAAAGCTCCATTCAGCCAGCAATCTGTTCATCTTGGGCTGGGGTTAAAGGAACATGATGTATTCAGGTGAGGACCACAGCAAGCCATCACAGCAAGCTGAGAAGTGTCTTCCTGTTTAAGTGTGCCTGTGTGTACATACATATTTATATGTGTGTGTATAAATGCATGCAGATGTTCTTATGACTATACGTGTGCTGATTTGGGAAACCTGTGCTTGCGGAAATGGTTTTATTTTGTGAAGTATTTCCTTTAGAACTGAAGCCATGTTGTTTTAACAGTTGCTTCATAGATGCCCTTTAGTTGTTTGCATTTTGATGAATGGCATCAAACACTTTAAGAACAAGGAGGGGCATTTAATGGTCGGGAAGGTGGGGAGTTATTTGTGGAGAAGTGAGATCTGTGGACTGACAGTTTTGCTTGGATCAGAAAGGCTCAGCCAGTGTAAACTCTAAAAGGTCAGAATTTGATTTAATGAACTTAACCTTCAAGAAAACAAGCCTTTTTCATGTAGCTATCCCCTTAGGCTCGCTTCATTCAACTAGCAATAAATGCAGAACAAATAGAATGACGAAGAAGTTCCATTTTGTAAATCTTGCCATGTTTTTAATCAAGTGTTACCAACTCATTTTATAGATGAGTTTTAACATTAAATTTTGGCTCCCTAATGCTGTATCTAGGAGGGGTAAGGTAAATCTACAGCACTGCATGGTTCCTTTATACCCTTCTGTTACACCCGCTACTGTAAACTACATCACCGTCTGAATCATCATCTGTAACTTCCACACCAGATGTGCTCTCATAAACTCACTTTGAATTGAGTGAGTCTGCTCAGTTGCAATGGACTATTGGCTTGAACATCTCCATGCTGTTGGGATTTCCTACTTCCTACAGTCTGCGTTTTGCAGATCTTAAAATGCAGAGAGAAGCAGAAAGCAATCGGCGTATGCCCTCTTGTTATTAAAAATAGTGAAAACTCGTGAAAAACATACATTCCTCAGGATTATTTTCAGTAGTATGTAAGTGGCTGAAACAAACATTTTATACCTGAAATGATGAAACTGTTAGCTAGTCATGATATAGAATCATAGAATCATAGAATAGTTAGGGTTGGAAAGGACCTTAAGATCATCGAGTTCCAACTCCCCTGCCATGAGCAGGGACACCACACACTAAACTATGTCACCCAAGGCTCTGTCCAACCTGGCCTTGAACCCCGCCAGGTTTGGAGCATTCACAACATCCTTGTGCAACCTGTTCCAGTGCCTCACCACCCTCACTGTAAAGAACTTCTTCCTTATATCTAATCTAAACTTCCCCTGTTTAAGTTTGAACCCATTACCCCTTGTCCTACCACTAGAGTCCCTAATGAAGAGTTCCTCCCCAGCACCCTTGTAGGCCCCCTTCAGATACTGGAAGGCTGTTATGAGGTCTCCACGCAGCCTTCTCTTCTCCAGGCTGAACAGCCCCAACTTTCTCAGCCTGTCTTCATACAGAAGGTGCTCCAGTCCTCTTATCATCCTCATGGCCCTCCTCTGGACTTGCTCCAACAGCTCTATGTCCTTTTTATGTTGAGGACACCAGAACTGTACACAATACTCCAAGTGAGGTCTCACGAGAGCAGAGTAGAGGGGCAGGATCACCTCCTTTGACCTGCTGGTCATGCTTCTTTTGATGCAGCCCAGGGTATGGTTGGCTTTCTGGGCTGCAAGCGCACACTGCCTGCTCATGTTGAGTCATCAGGTTCTTGCTAGAACTTTGCCAAAGAAAAAATATGCCTCACTAATCTCTTACTTAAGTGTTGTTTGCCCGGAGAAGCTGTGGATGCCCCATCCTTGGGAGTGTTCAAGGTCAGGTTGGATTGGGCTTTGAGCAACCTCGTCTAGTGGAAGGTGTCCCTGCCCAGTGAGGTGGGAGATGGCATGCAGGCTGGTGGCTGGCATGGGTGATTAGAAATAATGGCAGCGAAAATTAGTACCACCAATTAATAAATAGGTATGTATGTGGTTCAGATGTCAGAGGTGGATGGCCAGTGGCCTGTGGAAACTCTTTTCTCACATGCTCCGAGTGGCCCTCAGACCTCCACAATCTCTCATGACTGACAGGGCACAAGCCTTGGTATTGTTGGGTTGAACCACCACCTGCGCCCTCCCCACTGCTCAGCATGGACTGGCAATGGGGAAAGGAGCAAGGAGAATTAGATTAAAAAGAAATGGTGTAAGACATTATGGTTTTGTTGTTGCAGATCACAAATCAGCTATCTGTCCATAACCAGAAAAAGGACTTAAAATCTGGTCACCACAACAAAGCAGGATTAACAACGGGAGAGTGAACATCAATGATACAGCTATTCTGAGTGAGTGAGCTACCTCCCAATAGGCTGCTTATTCTCTAATGACCTATTAAAGCATTATATGCATCCTTACATGAGGATCCTCCACTTGCTTCTTTACTGAGCTGATCTACTGGGTGACATGTATGTGGGAGGCAGAGATATATGGAAGCCAGTATGATAATACTTGTGTTTGTACATTAAAATTCACTCACATGTTTAACAACATTATTCCAACATTATAACCACTGTTATAGTTTTGACTAATATATATCTTATGCTCTATTTTCTGAAGATAATATCTATGTTAATTCTCAGGGAATCCCAAAACAGAATGAACTTTTCACTGACCTCATGTATGCAATATACTTTATCTCTACAGATAGTTTATTTAGGAGGATATAAAGAGAAAACTGGAAATCAGAGATTCATTATATTTTTATTCCTGTCTGTAAAACCTTTTTAGTTATTAAGATTTATGTTTGCCTTTAGTCAGAAATATGGTCTTTCACATCTTTTGTCAGTCATCTTTTCGCTTACTGAAGTTGCCACAGTGGAGATACTTCACATTCCCAGGTTGTCTTTCTCCAGCAAATGACCCAAACATGGTATTCATAAGATTTCAGTGTTCCCTATTGCAGGGGAGGAAAGACACAATAACACTGAAGTGGACAGCCTAAAGATAAGAAGTATCTGCTTTTACATCAAATTTCTCACAGCATCAAGTGCTTTTTTGCCATACTGGAAGTACCACAGTAGTCCAGAAAGATTCATTTAACAAAACCACCTGAAATACAACAAATACAGAGACAGAAAAAGCTTTCAGATGCAAACCTGAATATAACAAATTTAGAGAGTATAAAAGAAGACACAATGTAGAGGAAACTGACTTCTCAAGCCCTGAGGGAATGACACTTTCCTTTCAGAATTAGGTACATATAGTTACTGCAGTGTTACCCTAACCTGCAGCCCTCAGAAGGATCAGGCTGGTGGCAGGCTGCAGAACTCCTTTTTGCACTTTAATTTTAGTATAAGGAAAAGGATTTTAATATTGCTCTTTCTTGCCTAATGAATGATCAAAGTTTTTCACATCTTTGGATGGAAACATGCTGGGCCCGTTATTTTTTCCTAGTCTATGCCCGCAAGATGCATTCACAGCCTCCCAGTGGAGTAACATTACTTGAGCCTCAGTGAAAGAATAAATAAATTAGTAAGAGGCAGTTGCATGAAATATATATACACATATATAGCTGTGAGGTCCTGGCTCCTTTTTACAGGCTGATCCAACATCCAGATACACTTCTGGCTTCCTACTGTGAACTAGTTTACCCCTTTTTAGTCACTTCATTACATATCTGGTGCATAATATTAATGATGTTCTCAGCAAATGAGAAGAATTACAAACACCAGTGATGACGGAGAAATAATCAAGGAGAAGGAAGTTTCTAATGGGAAAATGGAGCCTCCCACAGAGAATTCTGCTTAAAATATCATCTTTTACTAATTGATACAGCCACTGGTGTTGGAGATGTTTTGTTTTGCACCTGATTTAAACAGAGTTCAAAGAGTACTTAAATCAGACATGGAATTTGAAGTGTTTATTTTTTTCTGAAGCAGTGTTGTAAAAAGAGTGGTTTAGACACCCTGGAAACTCAGCAGCCAAGGCCAGCGATGCTCAAGCTGTGTGGGAAAGGCTTGGGACAGTGCAGTTTCATATCGTTAGGTGGCCTAGATACACACCCAGGTATATCCACCTCTGCATATAGGAGAAATTGTGATGATTTCCTGGATCCTTACTCCCCAGAGACCAGTGGTGCCGGAAAAAGAGGAGCAGATGAGGAGAACTAACTCACCTGCCCAGTGAAACCTGCAGTGGGGTGGGCATGGGTTTGTAAGATTGCTGAAGAGTGTAACAAAGTCCAGGCTGGGTTTCCCAGGCTCCTCGGAAGGACTAAGCGCACACTGCAGTGGGTTTTCTTGCGCCTGAAGCTGCGAATGCAGAGTGACAGTTTTCACACAGGACCCCTGTGGACCCTTGAATTCATTCCTGACAAAAAGTAGGCTGCATGCATGTGTTGCTGCATGTAGGAGTTAGCTGCTCCTCTGCCATGAAAGTATCCTCCTCAAAGTTATTTTTGTATAGCCGCTCTTTCTCTCAGTATGAGCAAAGCTTCAAGTTTTAATTGCCTTCTGATGTTTAAGCCTTTAGGATTCATGTTTTTATGATCCTCTTTGTAGCTATTTAATTCATATAAACCAGAGCTGATTTTTTCCACCTAATAGAGTCTCTGCATTTAAGTAAGAAAACTAAAGACTCACATTTCTATGAAAGAACTAACTACT
This sequence comes from Nestor notabilis, assembly GCF_000696875.1. Classification (NCBI taxonomy): domain Eukaryota; kingdom Metazoa; phylum Chordata; class Aves; order Psittaciformes; family Psittacidae; genus Nestor; species Nestor notabilis. Next base: position 16,904 of record NW_009914150.1, read on the forward strand.
TATTTCAGATGTTTTCCTGCATTATTATTTAAGGGTGTAGGAGGAGGGAGAGAGGGAAGAAACGTGCTTCTCTCTGATTCAACCCAGAGATGTAAACCATGAGTGAAGCTGCTCCTCCAGCTCCCTTCCTAGCAAACAATGGTTCTTTGACCCAGCTAAAGATCACTTTTTCATCTTATTGTTGACTTCCTCAGCATTAACTTTAAGGAAGAGAAGTAATGCCATGCAGTGCTCTGGCTTAGTAGGAGATAGGAGCAATAGCTACAGGAAGCTTTTTTAAGCCTTTCTGAAAGCAACATATTAAAGGGCAAAAGCTAAGCTACAGAGGACGCTCATTGTGCCAGGACAATAGCACAGATACCCTCACTGGAGCTGGTTAAGATTTTCTTTCATGAAGCCTTTCATATTGTTGTCAAAAAATGCCAGCCCACTGAAACTTTTCATTGCAATGTCCTGATGTACCTTTCCTCAGTAAGAGCTTCTTTAATTTGTAATATACACCTGGTTAAGCAAAGAGAAGATAACTCACCACGATCCACCAATGTTGCCATGATCTCCAAAGCTACAGTCACTCCTCCTAGATTTATTAATTAAACTTCAAAAGAACCACATAAGCAGCAATGACACTCTCCACAGAATAAGGTTTTTAGTTTTCCAGCTCTCCTTTGTCCTCCCCTAATAACAACACACTGTGTGTCGGCTCAAAGAACATATGTCTCAGAGAAGCTCTGCCAGGAGGAAGGAAGTTGGATTACTGTTGCTAGAGGGGCAGAGCTGAGGTTTCCAAGGTATTTTAGCTATGTATTTCCTTACTTTCAAAAATGCTTGTATTTCTTTTAGATTTAAAGTAGGGGCTGAAATCATTAGTTGCTACAGGTCTGCTTTTAAGTTAAACGTTTTAATTCACTTTAGGCTGTTGCCATACACAATAAACTTTAACTTTGTTTAGTAAGATCTTAAGAACATAGTATATCATCAGCATCAATCAAGACTAGAGCTTCAATGGCACAGTCATCCATGACACTCATGTACAGAAGGTAGAAGCATTGTGCACACTGGAAACCTCCGAATAGGAATGTTAATGTTAATGCCACCAGTGCATCCTCTACTTTGGAAGAACCACTGCCAAAGAGTAAACCCCAGTAAACTGAGGTGGAAGAAAACTTGAATTAGTATCTGATGTCAAAGTATGTTGGAGTAGACTGGCTTCTTTTTGCATAAAAGGATTTCTAGAACAACATTTCAGAGCTTCTCTACGTTTCACAGTCTCTTGTCTAAAGGTCTGCCTGCAAAAAGCAGCAGTTCACTCCACAGTGACTCACTTTAGTAAACAGAACACAGAAAACCTCCCCAGTGGTGCTTTATTCTGAGTCATGTTTCTCCAAAGTAGCATCTATTCAATGTGTATGGACTGACTGTCATCTCTATCAATTAAAATTTGGAATATTGCATAAATGTTACTGGAGGAAGGGTATAGCCTAATGGATTTGTACCTACAGTGGTGGTGGAATATACCTGCATAACAATGAGTTTAACATACCGTACTAGCCTCCTGCTTTTAGAGCTTTTGTTTGTACTGAATAGCTGCTTCTATACGTCAGCATCTTTAGGCAGTACCTAGGAGACAAATCAGGGAAAGTTGGATTTAGTTGTGTATGTATGCCTATGTATTTAAATGCATTATGCACATATATACACATATATGTATATACATTACATATATATACATACACATGCACAAGCTTTTTTTCTACATAAATTACTTTGGTTGGCTATTCATGAAAGTATGGTACAAAAGAGAACTTGAAGACTTACAGCAGAGTTTGGTGTGCTGCTGGCTGCCTACAGTCAGTGTTCCCAGAAAGATTTTGGCTGAAGTCAAAGCAGCCTTCATGGGGCAAGAAAGCCTGTCATAGTGAAGAGCCCAGGGTGGCCAGCAGGCAGGCAGTGCAGGAACCGTAGGCACAGGGGCAGAGTTAAGAAGACTTCATTTGCCTCCCAACAGCAAACTAACTGTGTTAGTGCAAACTCGAGACTCCCCCAAACTTATATTAAGTGTTTGAAGCTTATTCCAGATAAGAAGATTAAACCAAATAACAGTTTAACAATTACAGTTATTGACAAATCTGACATAAACAGGCTTTGTTACTCATAATTAAGTAGTAATCTTGCTTAACAGTATTCAGGGAAGGAAATGTGGCTTTCTCAATAGAGATAACAGTGGCAGCTCTAAACTCAGTTATACCTTAGACATGTACGAGGTCAGCACTGATGTTTGAACTTAAACCTTAACTTCCTTCATGTTCAAAGGAGAGCAATTAGTATAGAACCATAGAATCATTGAGGTTGGAAAAGACCCTTGAGATCACTGTGTTCAAGTGTCAACCTAGCACTGCCAAGTCCACCGCTAAACTGTCCCTAAGCACGACATCTACACATCTTTTAAATACCTCCAGGGATGGTGACTGAACCCTTTCCCAGGCAGTCTGTTCCAATGTTCTACAAGATATCTTAGGGTGTGTTTTATTTAATCTCTTAGATGTGGAGTTTAGCAGGAGACTGTGTCCCAGACTCCATCAACTATCTTCATTCGATCTGTTTGTTAAGGGGACCTAAGGACACTCACAGATAGAGATGTTGGCTCTTACTCAGATGGATACTATCTTGGGTAGTCTTTGCAAAGAAAGTTGCAAACTTCCCTGGTTTCCTCAGTTCCCTCCCTCATCCCTCCCACACACCTTTCCTGGTGGAGTTCTCTCTCTGCTGCTTTTTTTCCCCAACAGCGGGGAATCCCTGCAGCACAGGAGAATCATGGCTTCTCTTGCCTTCCAGTATGCAATCTAGCTGGAGCATCATGTGAAGGGATCGTCGTCCTGGTGAACCATTGTGGTCTGTATGGTAGGTTTGAAAGAAGGCTCTGGCTCCCACAAGGAACTATTTCACCTGCCTGCACTGGGTTCAGTCCTCTCAACAGGACATGATGCCAACAGTCCTGTGCTAGAACTCCAAGAGGTGAGAGGAGCCTAGATGGCTGCAGCAAAGCACTGTGGTGAAAGAGCGCAGCCCAAGGCTGTGGAGTCATGCTGCCATTTGGAAACACTGTGCCGTTATTGTGCTTCTGAATGAGGGAACTGACACAGGAGTACTGACCTTGAACATTCAAGCATAGTTAAATAAAGAGTTAACTAAGAAAGTATTTGAAAGGAGGTCAGGTTTCACCTGCATGTGGGTCCTCGTATCTGTTTCTTGAATGAGGCCATCAAGCAGAATATGGACTCATGGTGCTCAACCACTGTTCATTACTGATGCATACAGTTTACTACACTGATGGTTGCTATGGACTGCAGAGTTATAATGTAGGGCAAAACACAGCATGCACGCACAGAGAAATGTATGGATATTCATTTCTCAAAGAAAGACTATGATATTTAGCTGAGTGGTGTAAAAGATTGGCTTCAACAGTAGGCAGGCCGGCTATGTGTCTCAGGAGGTGTAATCACGCTGCATATATCACACCTGTGTTATGGCATATAAGTTTTTGAGGAAGAGAAAGAACTTAAACGGCTAAGTAGATGTGCAAAGCTCAGTGCTAAGTGACATTTTGGGGGCAGAAAGAAGGGGTGGTTAGATTTCTGAGGGGGTTGGAGTGTGGTGTACCATTTGCATCCCCACTATTGATAATGGTGGATTTCAGCCACTCACTGTAACTATACAGTAATTGTCCAGCTATCTGCACTTGCTTATGTATGGAGCATCTTTTAAGCCTCGCTTCATACTAGGCATGACCTGCCACAACATTAGCATTATGATCCATACACTTCGTGGATATCTGTTTTCACTGTCATACAGATTTTCAACCTTGGCAAATTATAGACCCCAAATTCATCATATACACATTTAATAGTTTCTACTGTTGGAATAACTTCTGTACTACTGAGCACTTTATACCTATGATTAATAGCCTTAATATTCACCTCACTATACACATATATTTTACCTGATACTGATACTATTCTCCCATCATTAATTTTAGTAATTTAAGTTATTCTTTCAATATTTAAAAACTGTATCAGTTTCAAGTGAAATTGCAATCCACATATTATTTAAGTCATTTTAAGCTTCAAGTCACTTTATATGACATCATTTCAATTACATCCTTGCTCAATATATAGAACGCTTACTCATAAAAGAGAATGAGTTAGTCAGACATACAGAGTTTTCAAGGTCACTATATTGTTAATAAAACTTGTTAACTGACAGAGGCATTAGTCATAAAGCTGAGTAAATGCAATGATTAAGCCACTCACAGCTCCTCACCATTCTGTTACATCCTGCCTTCTAAAGAGAGCATTTTTATTTTGGGGCCTGATTTAAACATACTTAAGTCAGTGAAAAAGCTCCCTGTATCTCACCGGGCTTCGTATCAGACTGCCACCAAATAACAGAACCACAATCACGGAAGGAGCAGACAACAGGTTGATAACTCAGGCAGACTCCTACATATCAGCTCCTGGCACAGTTTGTAGCTGTAACGTTCATCTCAGCAAAACAGATGGAGCTTGACCAAGCTCTAGGTGGAACTGTAATTACAATTTATTCCTTCAGACATCTCTTCCTGCGGAAAGCACAGAATTTCCCTGCTGCAGAAAGAGTGGAATCATTATTGTTTGGACTTGATGGGGGTTTGTTGATCCCCCAGTGGTAGGCTGTTACTCATTTGCCGGGTGCAAGGGACTAAATGAGAGTATACATGCAACACGCAACCATACAAAGTGTGCAATAAACAGAGTGATGAATAACCAAATGGAGACACTTCAGTTTAATGAAATCCCCACTCAGCTCCTGGGAGAGATCAAAACAGATCAGCTCCCTTTTAGTGATAAGAAATACATTATTTCTGTACACATTACCACTCTATGCTGAATACTAATGAGTACTATCTATGTGTGGCCTGTATTTGCTCTGCTTTACTCACTGAAAGATTAGGTATTTGAATGATCCTTGCCAGATGAAAAGTTGAGAGGCTAGAAAGAAAACTAAGGCTTTGTCAGTGCCAATATGCACAATATTGGATGAATCACGTCCTGTGTGGGATCCCACATCTCACCTAGTATGAGACATCTTGGATACTTCTAAATCTGAGCTAGTCACCCTAATCTCCCTTGGAAAAGGAAAAGGTGGCAACTTTAGAGCGTCATTTATATGACCTCCTGTAGGCATTGTCCTTAAGTGTGAAGTAAATTATGCCATGGACTCTAGTGAGTATACTGAGTAAATCTTCATTGACCATGCAAGGGTCCAAGGAAGTCTCGCTTACTTGTAGGTTTCCACACGGTGAGATTCATTCAAGACAGTCCCACCCAAAAGCATCTGCTGCTGGGTACCACAAGGTAAAAGAAAGACCAAGTTGCCAGTACACACTGCCACTGAAACAGGAAGAATTATTCCTTGGCAATGCTAAACCACTGCAATACACCCCTTGGGAAGCAGAGTCTGACACAAGAGCAAGGGAGCACAGAAACCTTCTACAAGGAGACTGTCCACTGCAGTCTCATGTAGAAGCAATGGACTGCATACAAGTGAGAATGTCCAGTTACACGAGCAAGTTGCTAAACAAAACTGTATTTACACAATGAGTATATAAGGTGGCTACAGACTCCAGAGAGTGAGGCATTACATACACTGGATAGCAGTGGGGGACAGGTAGCACCTCAGCCAGAAAGCTGATCTCATTAGCACCAGCAAGACAGTGAAGTTTTTGTCATTAGATGGAGTTGTAAAAAACAGAGTATATGAACAGTATAATCACTGCAGAGAGTCACACTGCAGAGGGACAACAGCAGCAAGGTGAAAGGATGACTCCTGCTAGTAATAATAATAAGAGAGCATTTAATTCAAAATCCAAGTCATTTGAAAGATGTATCCAGAAGGTAAAACAGACAGCAGCAAAGACTTTGCCCTTTGGTGTGATTCACATATTAGCACTGCAGCCCCTGCTACAGCCAGCTGCTACTGAAACAGCTTTTTCTTAACAAAGCAATTCCTAATCCAGCATGGTCCTAAAAAGGAGTATCAAGGGTTTGGGAGGTAGATCAGGAAGCAGCAGTCAGTGCACATGTTTAGACTGCAGTCTGCAAATCAGCTAGAAAATGGAGCTACATAACTCTGTTAAGAATTTGCAGTTTATGTAAACCAGCATGGAGTCTTCCTACATTAGAGTATGCAGTTCATTAAACAGTATATGGATACACACAAACTTCAGTTTAGTCAGCATAATTATTTTAATCTCTTAAAATCATTTTAATCTCTTTTGTCTTTTAGTTTTGCCTGAAACTACTCTTAACAAATCTAAAGCAATATCTTAATAGGCAAATACAGCTGGGAAAGTGGTGAACAGATTTTTTTTTATTGTTAGTGATGTGTTCATTATATTCATGTGAGAGTAACCCCTCTTTCTCTTTTTGCTTTTGTCTTTCCATAATCCTAGGCTGTAAGGACTAAAGAAAAATAAATAGACTTATTTGTGCACACTTTTTGTGCATTTTTGTACGGTGCCTAGCACAGCCTGAACTGATGCAATGATAGTGCACTCCTGACTTGTGCTGCTTAGAAGACCTAGAAAGGCTGCAGGGGATGAGGCAGAGTTCAGTCAAGTGGGCAGCAGGGTCTGGAGCAAAACGTGTCAGTGAGGAGAGGAGAACTGAGAGCAGAAGTCAAGGTGAGGGGTGAGGAATGCTTGTGATGTGAGGATGGAGCATGTGGTCTGTGCTAACTGAAATGATTTTGAAGCTGCGAGAATATAAAAGGCAGTAAGATTTTGCTAAGGCACAGGCACAGACCTAGTGGAAAAGGCACCAGAAAACTAAAACAGAGTTTCTGTTTCTGAGACAAAGATGGAGAAGCTAAAAATCAAAGACGAGGAAACATGTGGGAGAGGCAGGGTGAATAGGATTTTTGAGAACACCTGAATTCTTAGTACTTCTAAGTCTCCCCTGTTTTAAGAGTCCTACTTGGAGCCTGTGTTAGTACACGAGCTTGTTTTGATCACTTTTTGGAAGAGAAGAGAGGGGGAGAAAATGCAGTCCTTGAAGGAGATCCGCGAGAACACCAGAAAGGAGGATGAGGAAACGTAAAGCTTTCTTACAGATCTGGCTTTACTTTGCATGAAGGCTGTGACAGTGACATTAAATACAAGTAAACTGGATGCTAATGACAGGTTTGATCCCCACATTGTGCCACAACTATCTTGCTCTGAGAGGAGTCAGCTCTGTTTACAGAGCCCAGCTATTTTAGCTAAGGATGAGGAACAGACTTTGATATTATTTCTTTGAATTTACTTGGCTCTATGGAATTGAACAGAGATGAAATTAAACAGACATACAAAACTGTGCCAGAGGTACCAGAGATGCAAATACCCAAGACCATTCTGTGACATTTGGGTAGTATTTGGAGAAGCAAGGAGGATTTTAATTTGCTCTTCCTGTGTACACAGGAA
>NW_009914150.1:24429-33410 GCF_000696875.1 Nestor notabilis
CAAGCTGTGCAGATGGGCAAGGGAAATTCTGGAGAACTCCTGACATTCATGCTAAAAACCAGCAAGTATTCATTTCCTATGCCTGAACAGCTCAGGAGACTGTAAGAACTTTAATGTAGGAAAAGGTCACTTCAACTTTGACTTTGTCTGGGGTTTATCTCTTTTGCTAAGAAAAACTGTAAATTATAAAAAAGCCAGGAGGAAATTTCATCTAGTATAAAATTGCTTATATTAACCAAACTTCCATAACTTGCAAGTTGATAATCACCTTCTTTGTGGATCAAGATGCATTTTACTGCCTTTCAACACTATATATAATCCATTGTCATATAAAACATGAGACACAGTATCATGCATGTGCTTGTTATTGCTATCAGGAGTACCAAGACTGTAGATTTTGACTGCATCCTTCTTCCTACCTTTTGAAAGTAGTCAGGTCATCCCCACACAGTGATGGAAAATTAAGGCATGGGGAGCCTAGGAGCCACACTGGTACCTATGTAAAAAAATCTGCCCCTAAATGATTTGCCAAATATTGCACTGGAAGTTTACAGCTAGGCAGAGATGTGAATGAGTGTGGCTTTGTCCTAGTTATCTCTGGTTTGGGGCAGGGGGAGATATTTTACCAAGACAGCTCTAGTCTGTACAGTTTGCATGCGATTTAAAAATTCAGTGGGATGCTTGGAGAAGATGAGGATGATAGTGTTGCCATCTGCCCAGGACTTCAGCTGGGAACCTAACTCCAGGTGATCAAAGGGAGCTCAATAGCCAGGAGAAAAAGCTGAAAAGAGCTTTAGTTTGAAGCACAATGCTTCTGGCCTCAGGCTGAAAAGAGAGCAAAACCAAGCATAAGCCACTGCAACATTTCTAATGAAAAGGGGAACCTTTTGTACTACCTGCAGGGTGGCAAAGGGCAGTAAGCACCAGGTGGGACCACCAGCTGGAAAGCAGGGATGTGAATGGGCAGCAGCAGCTCTTGGGATGATGAATGCTTTTTTGTCCTTAAGGGTTTTGTATCAGGTGGATTGCTGACAGCAGGCTTCTGTTTCTCTTGTATGAATGTAGACCATATCCTGACTTAACACAGGCCAGCTTGTTTGGTGACCTAGTTAAAACAGGCTTGCGGTCTCTCCATCCCAGTCTTGGTGAAAAGGTGCCTGTCTATGCTGTCAAACACATTCCCTCTCCTGTTTGGCTCTAAAAACTCATTGCTGGTAATCCAAAATGCATTAATTCTGGTTATCATCAATGTGTTGTTTAAACAGTTTCCCATGCCAAGAATCCACCTGGTTTAGCATCAGCCAAGCAGTTAGCATCTCTAAGCAGTTGTATGAGGGCTAAATTCCCAGATTTGTTATTGACATTTGTAAAGATTTGTCACACCCATCAAAAACAGTCTTTCAGGCTGGAGTTTTCAAAGAAGTCATTGAATTCAAAGAGGACTGGAGACTAAGCTCCTTTTCTGGTGGCTTTGAAAATCAGTAATTTCTATGCTAAAAATTAACCAACAAATATTTTATGTCCCATTCAGTAACTTGGTACCTCCTATCCTCCAAGTCTTTTGGGTCTTACTAACTTTCACTAGAAAATATGTTTCCCATGTGAGGAGACAACAAACAAGCAGAGAAAAGTAGGAACTCTGCATTAATAGCCCCCCAAAGCTGCCTTGTTTGTTTCCTGTAAATATATTTCCTTTTATAACCTGTTTGATACTCTAAACATGCACACATTTTTGAAGTAACAATATCAGAATAATTTACTTCCACAGAAAGTCAATTTAATATGAAGCAAAAAAAAAATGTTCAGCTTAAAAGCAAGAACAGTGCCTTGATATATACACAATCATACAGATGCATGGATCTTTAATAGATATATTTATATGCATATATATTTATATACTTGTGCATATATATATGTAAAAAACATATATGTACAGAAGTTGTTTCTGCACCTTCTGTTGAAATCAAATCCCCACTGGGTCAAATGCACTCCTAGTAAAAATTGAGGCAAGAACTACAAGATATGTACTTGTTTCAGCTGGAATCACAGATATTCTAAATAGATAGAATGTACAAGGCAGTATTTGATCAATCTGTAGTAAATGATGTAGTAAAGTTGTCTCTAAACGCCTTAATTCTAAAAATAATCAGTTCTGAATGGTAAAGTAATAAGCAAAATCCTCATTGTTTGTTTTGCTTTCTTCCCCAGAAATGCCAGGGTTTTCATATTTTCACTATCATGTGTTTAACAAAGAAAAAAGAATATTCTTTTTATCTCACTGATTTTCTATTATTATCTGCTAGTCCATTACATTGAATTATAAAGTTGTTCCCAAGGAATTAAGGGTAACATACACATTTATAAGGTAATACACAAACCACTAAAGTATGTGGTTTAGCAAGTAGTTTAGCTTGTGTGCAAAAATGCTTGTCATACATGGACGTGGTGGCAAATCCAAAAAAACCCAAACCCTACCTAGGCACTCTATTTTTGTAATACAACAATTCCAGTTGTAATGTGGCCAACAAACAGGTGAATGGAAAGGTCATGCAGTGCACAACTGCGATCTACAGTTAATCATAAATCCAAGAAGCAAAGGTACATCTAAATAGCACTTCGAAAGTAACAAATGTAGCATTTCTTACTTACTGCATTTTCTTGGTCTTTAAACCAGAATATGTAATTAATCAGAATAAAAATTGCCAAAGTTGTGTTTTAAAATATTTTACTATTTCTGAAGGAAAATTCCATAAACTGTGAAACTATTGGCTTCTGACTTCAAACACAAGGAAATCAGTGAGTATAATGTTGGCCTTGCAATGGAGCAGCTGAGATGCAAATCCAAGTTTTGTAGCAAATTTCTGTAAAACAAACCAACAGACAAATCACCACAGAGATAACAAAACTGCTGTCAACAAAGGAAATTGAAATACTATAAAACAATGCATAAAAATAAACATAACTATTAAAACGCATTGCATACAGAGGAGCACTAGCCAGTTTTGGTAGCTTCCACAAATCGTATGCATTTGCCAAGTACCTCATAAAACATGGTGTGGGAGCAGAGCTGGACAGGTGTCTTCTCCAGTGCTGCTGTGATGTTCCCTTGGTGAAATCTCCAAGATGACTGCTTGGAACCATATGGTTCTTAGCACCCTGCAGCTTCAAAAAAAATCTTAATGCAACAAAGACATCACTGTATGATGCTATTTTTAGCACTGAAGTATGTCAAATCAACCTGGTTTTCATCTGTAGTACTGCAGCCAGCCTAAACTCCCTGTTGATGTCATCTGTCAAAGCAGTACAACTAATAGAGTAACTCCAAACAGATGTAGGCAGCCTCCAAAACTTACCCTGTAACATCTAAACCCACCTCATAGCCAATGCTCGTGTTAATGTTACTGCAGCAGCAGGGGGAAAGGTATGCCAGAAAGCCACCATTATGGGTGCCAGGGAGATCAATAAAGTACCAGTTTTTAAGATTACTCAGTGATTCCCCATCATGAAGTAAGGGCACAGCAGGCCAACAGCAAGCAGGAGAGCAAAAGGTCTACACATGAGCGTAACAGCCCATGCCACAGCCAGACTGGACTTTTAATAGGCTTTTGCTCTGCCTCAGAATGTACCCCCAACAGCCAAGAAGCAAACAAGCAGGCAAATAATTCAGCACATATTTTATGCTGGTAGACCTGAAAGACATCTAGTGGTGAGAATTTTATTAGAAGACTTTCATTGGGCAGGCTCAGCAATCTTCTCTTTTAATTGGCTTCTCAAGGCTGCTACCCATCTAAGGGAAAACCTTGCCTTCTGCAGCTACAAAGATGTAACAACGATTCTGTGCACTTGTATATAAAATATGTGGATCTATATTATACAGGAGATCATAAATGCACATTTCAAAAATATATGGCTACTTTAAGTACAATGTAATGTTTTTCTATGCTTTGACACAATGAAAAATTGGACCCAACTCATATACCCAGAAATCCAAAATCCGGTAATTTGATGGTAAAATGCCCAATGTTTGATTTGTTTGTACACCTTCAGCAATTAAAAAAAGAAAAATCCCCCGCACAAATGGAGAGATGGTGTTGAAATTTCCAAGTATTAAAGGACTAGAAGATCAAATATTGAAACACGATGGCAGCCTGCCAAACCAAGTGAAACGATCAGGACCTTTTACTGAATTTCTAGCATTGCTAAAGCTGATTTCCCAGTTGATGAGAAAAGCTCCTTTAGAATGAGAAGTTCGCTCCAACCTGTCTAGTGATACAGAAATACTGTATTACTAAGAAAAAAAAAGCGGTCAGTTTGAAATAACTTCTCTGCAAGGTTCCCTATTGTATAAATGGCTACATGTTCTGTAATCTTAGGCAGGAGTCAAAGCTGCCTGGGGTATCCAATGCTTTCTTGAACTCATGAGGGTGGTAAAATACTGGAACAGGTTGCACAGAGAGGTGGTAGATGCCTACTCCCTTGGAGACATTTAAGGCCAGGCTGAATGTGTTTCTGGGCAAGCTGATCTAGTTCAAGATGTTCCTGCTCATTGCAGAGGAGTTGGACCAGATGACCTCTGAAGGTCCCTTCCAACCCCAAGTATTCTATGATTCTATGATCCATCTGCAGGCTTTCAAAAGGATGATGTGAAGAACACGTTCTAATAGTGAACATTGTCCATAGGATGATAGGATCATTCAGGTAGGACCTTGGGAGGTCTCCAGTCCAACCTGCTGCTCAAAGCAAGGTTAGCTACAAGATCAGGGCTTTACCCAGTTGATGAATGAAAAGTCGCAAGGATGGGAACTGCACAACCTCTGGGTAACATTCTCCACTGCTTGGCTTCTCAGGGTGAGGTTTTCTGAATATTCAATCTGACCTTCTCTTATGCAATTTACACCCATTGTCACTCTTCCTCCCACCACGTACCACTGTGAAGAGCCCACCTCTGTCTCTTAGATACCCCATTATGGGTGCCAGCAGGCTACTGGTGGGACGCCCCCTCCCCAGCTTCGCATGGCTGGGCAGGTGCAGCCACAGTTTCCTCTCAAATGAAATATATTTTATAATAGGAGAAGCCACAGAATATTGGAAAGCACAGCTGCAGATGACTTCCAAAGTCATAAAAAAACCATTCTGTCTCAAAAGTTGTGAAAATGTCAGAAGGGGAGCTCAGATGGTCGCTCTTAGTTTTGTCTCAGCCTGCACCTGAGAACAAAGCTGCCCTAGGACTGTGCTGAGCCCTATGAAGTGGTTCAGAGAAAAATCCCCAGGCCTTCTTTTTCTGATATCTGGACTTCTTGCTTGCAAAGACTTGTACACAGTTCATTTACTACTCATAACTGCCTTCTGCACCACTCCTATTCCCACCATGCCTGATACCATGACTCAGACTGGTTACCCAAATGGCAGTGTTTCAACTCAGGGAGGCAGTGGGAGAGGTACAAGTGAATTCATATGTATGCCTGTGCAAGAACCTTCCAGAACTCCTACATCAATAATGGGTCATTAGAAAAACAGGGATGACAACAGAAAATAAACTAATTGAGCCTAACTAGCTTTATTTATGCAGACAGAACAATGTACAAAGGTTGTGCTGGCTGAAATGCTCATCTAGCACCATATCCAACAGCAGGTGATTATGGAAAGAAAACTGGACAATTATCAAAGACTATTTTCCTACTTATCAGTCTTCTACAAATTAGGGATTTAAGAGTTTTGTATCCACCATGTTTGGGGATCTTCATCAACTTCTCTTTCACGACCTCTCCAATGCTTTATGAACTCATGATATCCACAACAATCTGTGAAAATAAACTCTGCAATTCATTTTATGCCATATGTAGAAGAAAACTTCATTTGTTTTAAAACGCTGCCCTCGGTGTTCTGTAGTTCCCCATGACAAAACCCAGCATTACCTTCGGACCATTTGTAATTTTGTATAGGTCTCATCCCTACCTCAGTCATCTCTCCCCCAAGCTAAAGAAGTTGAAGTTGATTTAGCCACCCCTTACACAGCAGCCATTCTCTGTCTCTGATCATCTTTGTTACCATTCTTTGTACCTTTTCTGTATCTGTTAGACATATATTTTAGATGAGGAACCCAGGCATGCACATATGTAGTACAGAAGAGCTATAGGATTTTAAGTTAACATAAAATGCTATCTATTTATTTTCTAATATTTTCTAAAATTCTATTTGTTATTAAATATATATAGGAATATGGCATGGATCCTACAATTTTGAACTCAAAATCGCAGTCACTGAGTAAAGAGAGCTATTTCCCTAACCTAAAATCCTGAACAAAGTACACATCTAATGTGCAGGTTGATGTCAAGAAAATAGGAGGAAAAACTTCAAAATGCTAATGATGTGAACAGATCATACAAACTCTAAAACTCACTGTTATTTTACAAGTTTGATGAGAAAACTGTTTAGTTTGGATCAGTAATAACTCCAGAAAGTGACGACACAAAAGCCTGAAGACAGATTTCATATAAATGTGCTTTATTGCAGAGAAGTTACATTATTTACATGCTGCAACACATTACAACATAAATCTATCAAGTATTTCATGGTGGATGCTGTTGGTTGCCAGATAGCATTGTTATAAGAACCACATTATAAAGTGAAGAGACTTATAGCTTTATATAGCCTACAACTTGGAGTAGCTAAAATGTTAAAAGTCAAAAGGCAGTGTTTTCTCAGGCCTGCCTGTTGTCATATGCATGCAAAAGCCTAAGGAGAGCAAATATAAAAGTATTGTCCAGTTTCAGGTCTATGATGCCACCAAAGCTGATGATAGGTGTGTACTGATTTATATTTTAAAGCATATAATCTTGCATAAATTATACAAGTCTAATAAGATTAGTAGAAATCTAATTATTTATAAACCATGGATTAGAAATAAAGGAGAAATGCAGCTTGCACATGCATTTAAAAGGACAACCTAGCAAATGTTTGTGACCTTAGTGTTTATTACCTCTTCTCTTAACAGATCCACTGAAAAACATCTTAATTCTAGAGTTGCGCTTCTCTTGGCTGAATAATGACAATGAAACTCCAGAAAAAGACAGCTAAGCAATCTAGCCAATATATGCTGGTGGAGAAAAAACTATGAAATACAGAACATTGTTTATGTCTAACTTAGTATGTCTTCATTAAGCAATGTTTATAGCAGCATCATAGTGAAATAGAATAGTTAAGTGAAGTTTGGCCCCTCATTTTCTTAAGTGTCCATGTATCAGTTGCTAAATAAACTGGGGAAAGCTTTGTTGCTTTCTAAAGGAAAGTTCTCCAATTACATGGGTCTTAGGAAATGTGACTACAACAAGCCTAAAGAACCATAACAGACATTTTTTAAGAAGTGAGGGAAAGGGTCAGGATGAAGGAAAAGAAAACCAAACAAGAATAAACAAGCCAACGCCTTGCCTGGTAAATCAGCCATCGTTCTTTTGCTTGCCATGCAGCTGGACTGTTTTACACCAGCTAAGGAATGAGTTTTGTTTCTGTGTTTCTAATGAAGTTATCTTTTTTAGGAAAAAAAAAGAAAAGAAAAAAAAAAAGAAAAGAAAACGAGCAAAGAATTATATAGACAGCAGTGACACAGACACAGTAATGCATGACGGGCTTGATCCTGCCAGTGATGCTAGGGGCAGCGGTACTGTGTAGACACTGCTAATGTGGCTCCCCTCAACCTTGGTGCACGCTGCACCCCAACACAGCTGATACCAAGCAAGGCAGGGGCAGTGTGTCCTCGCTCAGCACCAAGGTGATAAAGGGCAAGATGAGTGCAGGTGCCAGGGCTGGCATCTGCTCTTGTGAGTATGTACAAACATCTCCTTTCATGACTCTTCCATGGACTCCCACTTCTAACCTCGGCACCTGGCTCCGACAAAGTGCTGACTCAGGTAGTGAGTCAGGGCAACCTGCCACGAGCAGTCCCCACTCCTGTTTACACAAACCATTGCTGAGATAGGCTGCAGAACCTCCCTTCAGGGGTAGAAGAGGTGCAAGGTGGTCACCATACTCAGCAGGTTGAAAGTTGTGCCTCTCTCTGTACATGGGGTCAGTGTGCTCTCGGGGAGGACTCCCAGAAAGCTGTGTTCCCAGGCTGGACTTCTTCCCATACAGGGAAATTTAGGGTTACTTTCTCTCTGAAGGACTGATCAAATCCCAGTGAAGTTGATGGAAAAGTTACTGACAAATCCCATGAGTTTCTGGGACTGCAAAGGGAGAATCTGGGCGCACTGAATCTAACCTCAGCTCTTTTCCATACTAAGCAGAAAGCTGGATTTGGGCTGCATGTAGGATGCCCCTGGCACTGTGCATGCAGAGTGCACAAATATCCAAAGCACACAGACTCGTATGCCTGACTCCCTTTCACAGGTAAAAAGGGGTTGTGAGGGTCCTGGTTGGAAGATGTGTGTTAAAGGCAAAGACCAGATCTCCTAGGCCATAACTACTGCCCTACAAAAGAGGGGTGGGAGAGTCAGACAGGCCCAGGGTAGCAAGGATCTAAGTCAGCATGTCCCCATGGTGGAACTGAGCACCATCCAGGCTAACCAGGTTAGTTGGGCAGTTTGGCCACTTTAATCTGAAGCTACTGAGCAGAATTTATGACTGAGGCCAATGTGTTTAGACAGCACTGAAACCTGAGCCAATGACCTGAGCCAACATGTCCACAGCTGGCTCAGGTGTTGGCACGTTCTCAGTTTGAGCTTAGCAGAGGCAGTAGGAAGATCCACCTTGATCTGTCAGTGTAGACATGCCCATGGACTCCTTTTTGTCCTTTTGTCCTTTCTAAAGCACAAAAAAAGTCCTTCTTATGCCCAGATTGTCTAAGTCCCTCTGCTCATTGCATTTCATCTTAAGCCACTTTTTCTACGATGCCACAAAAATCAGTTTATACTACATACGTGTAGGTGCATGTGTGTATTAGATAAGACATTTTATATATATATTAAACATATATAAATATCTAT
>NW_009914151.1:0-33391 GCF_000696875.1 Nestor notabilis
GCATGCTTTTGGAGGAATGATCCACCATGTGCCCAGCAAAATAAAAGCATACCTACTTTACAACTCTAACGACTTCTGAAGTCATTCTGCATATCAGGACCTTGCACTTGGCTTGGTTAAACTTCATGAGGTTGGCATCGGCCCACCTCATAAGCGTGTCCAGGTCCCTCTGGATGGCATCCCTTCCCTCCAGTGTATCAACCGAGCCACACAGCTTGGTGTCATCGGCAAACTTGCTGAGGGCACATCAATCCCACTGTCCATGTCACCGACAAAGATGTTGAACAAGGCAGGTCCCAACACCGATCCCTGAGGAACACCACTCGTTACTGGTCTCCACGTGGACATTGAGCCGTTTACCACAACTCTTTGCGTGCGGCCATCCAGCCAGTTCTCTATCCACTGAGTGGTCCATCCATCAAATTGGTGTCTCTCCAATTTAGAGACAAGGATGTTGTGTGGGACAGTATCGA
Organism: Nestor notabilis; assembly: GCF_000696875.1. Classification (NCBI taxonomy): domain Eukaryota; kingdom Metazoa; phylum Chordata; class Aves; order Psittaciformes; family Psittacidae; genus Nestor; species Nestor notabilis. The sequence continues at coordinate 474 of NW_009914151.1, forward strand.
AAGCTTTGCACAAGTCCAGGTAGATGACGTCAACTGCTCTGCCCCTGTCCATCAGTTCTGTAGCCCCATCGTAGAAGGCCACCAAATTGGTCAGGCAGGATTTCCCCTTAGTGAAGCCATGCTGGCTGTCACCAACCAACTCGTTGTTTTTCATGTGCCTCAGCATTCTTTCCAGGAGAATCTGCTCCAAGATTTTGACAGGCACAGAGATGAGACTGACTGGTCTGTAGTTCCCTGGGTCTTCCATTTTCCCCAGGAATTCTGCCTGCTTGCAGCCTAACTAGGTGAGTAGAGGTAAAGGATGCTGAAGGTAACAGGAGAATGCTGTGACAGGAAGGGACCAAGTCAGAGTCTTTAAAAATCCATCTTCAGTTTTGAGACATGGATCCCCACCACACGAGGCAGCTGATTTACAGAAAGTAGGTGCCATGAGTTGAGGGAAAAACTTGTGATAGCAGTGAAACAGGATTTTGATTTCATTATTTTCCCCCAAGAAGTTTACTGAAAAAGAAACACAGCTCCCATCCCAAACCCCCACAGACTGGTGAAGATGTGTTCCTCCCCTGCAGCAATGGTCTTCTCTGCTGCTCATCCAGCAAACCACCAAAGAGCGCTCATTGAGATAGTGCAGGTCACCCAGAGAAGCCTGGGGACAGAAATGATAGGGACACTACAGCTGTACAAAATTGAAACCTTTAAGAGCAATTTTCATTCCATGACAAAATAATGGCCCTGGAAGAAGAGAGATCTTCCAGCCCCCTGCGTGCATGTGTGTGTGTGTGAGTTAAAAGATGCTGCAGCAAACACTCCGGCTTTCGTTCAGCTACAGAGTCCCCCCCTGCTCTTCTCTGCAAATCCACGCAGCAGTTCCATATCTACCAGGAGTGGCCAGTATGTCCAGGTTGGACATATTGGATAATTTCTAGGTTGGACCGGGCTTTGAGCACCCTGGTCCAGTGGAAGCTGTTCCTGTCCATGGCAGTGGGGTTGAAACCAGGTGATATTTAAAGTCCCTTCCAACCCAAATCATTCTATGATTCTATGTCATTTAACAGGTGAGAGGCAAAATTTCTCAGCCAAGCCAGTACTGGCAAATCTAATGTCTTATTTGGGAACCAAACATATATTACCTTCTAGTGCTGAATTACAGCTTCAGTCTCCAAAATTCACATGGACAGCAAATTGTCCCTATTTCACTGCTGCCTATATAACACTCCCAATACAAACCACTGGCACATTTTCAGCTGAAGGGCTATTGTCTACTTGCAGTGTTGTTACACCCATGTCACTCACAGGTCTCCACCTCTGCAACACTTAGACAAAGACAAGGGCCACTACATTACCTGTCCTTCACATCTACCTTTGTTCCTCTTTTAACGCACAGTTCAAAACTGCCTTCTCCTTAATTTTGAACCTTTACTGATATGTGGCAACCACCCTCACACAGTGCTGCCCTTTAAATCAACCCTTCTCTTCACTTTGCATTGGCCATTGAAAATATAGCAGGCATGAAAGGTCACATCGTCAGAATTCCTTATCTTTAATCAGACTTCTCCCTCGCCCTCTGCTTTAATCACTTTCCATCTCATTTCAGATCTCAGTGGACTTTTTCTTCCTCCCTCCCTCATTCCTGTTCAAGCTTTCCTTCCTTCTGCTAGCTTATGTGATAAAAAGCTTGTCTGCACACACATCCCTTATATTACTACTTATTTCTGTAGCTTCTGTTATAGGCCTGCACAGGGTTTTCATGGACAATTAAAAACAAAACAAACAAACCCAAGTCTAATATGATCTACAACCTCTTATACTACATTACTGAGGACAAGGAAAGGAAGCTTAGACTCATTTCTGGTAACGAACAGAAAAGAAGCAGGAGATGACAAGGCTCTGGCCAAGAATCCCTAATGGGCTGGGGCATTGTTAAGATCTGTTCAGGTGTCTGTTACAACTGAACAAATCCAACCTCACTGCTCTTCTGAACTCCAGCCTTCCACACACAGCAAAAATAGAAGAGGAGTCTTACTAAGTCAAACCAAAGGTTCTTTTAGGCCAGGATCTTCAGCAAAAGGTTGAAGTGAGACAGACAGAGGTAATTCTTAGGGATATGTTCCCAGCCATATGCATACCAGCATTGTCCTGAGTCACAGGCATAACACCTGTGTGCTTTGACAGAGATTTTTCTGTTTTGTGATGTAATTTTAATCAATTTTACTCAATCTCACTTTGTTTTCCGAACCCAGCCGAATGTCTGGACCATACAATCATAGAATGGTTTGGGTTGGAAAGAACCTTAAGATCATCTAGTTCCAACCCCCCTGCTATAGACAGGGACATCTCACACTTGACCATGTCACCCAAGGCTCTGTCCAACCTGGCCTTGAACGTTGCCAAGGATGGAACATATAGTATCCTTGATTACACAACACATGAAGCATCTCCCTTTGTCGTGAACCCGCCTCCTGTTAGCTTCATTTGCTGCCTCTGAGATCTGGTGGGAAACAAACATCCTGAATGACAATCACGCTGTTCACCTTTGCTGTTTGTGCTTATTATTTCCACTGCTCAATCCTCTCATTCCAAGGATAAGAGGATTGAGTAGTGCTGGTTTATTTAATCATTTACTTGTGCAGGAGCTCTTCCATACATTTTTCTTTATTACTCTGCATTGTACTTTCTGCACTTCTATTCATCACTTTTCAAGACAGAGGGGACAGAACCACACAAGCCATAGGTTTCTGCAGCGCTTTGTTCTGTATTCTCCACATAATTATCCTGAATATTCTGTTTCTTTGACTACTGTTGAGAACAAAAATAATGCTTTTATGAAACTACCTGTTATAATTCCATGATTTCTTTTTTTAATGGAAATAAAAAGAGCTCACTGCCACACAAAGTTAGAATAATTCCTCCTCTCCCAACTCAACACACACTATATTTCACACAAGAACTGAATTTTACCTGCCACCTGTCACCCAGTCATTGAGCACTTTCAAACATATATTTCAAATTAGTATTAAGTTGAATAAACGTCCTTACATGTTAGTGTTCACTTAGTGAGCTTGCACAGATTAGGCACATAAGGCAGAAAACCAACCTTCAAAGCAAATAACAAACACGTGTTAGCTCAAGTTAGATGATCTTAAGGTCGTTTCCAACCCTAACCATTCTATGATTCAAGTAGTGTTACCACCCCTCGAGTATAAGTTAACTCAACTGATTTATTACTCACGCAGTGCTATTACAAGGCACTCTAATACCTTGGTGTGTTCCATTCTGCCTGGGTGCAATCCACGTAGATTTTAATTTCTTCTCTCCAGGTAAATTTGCTCACTCAGCCTCAAAACAACACTAACGTCTTACTGTTTTTACATTATTCAGCAAAGCTAAGAAACATACATGGGAATGATTTCAGCTATTCGTAGATGCTTTGTTTTCCCTTGTAATCAGTTTAGGCTGACTCTCTGCCTGCAATGCACAGCAGCAGCTGACACGGCACACCAGAAGATACAGCAAAAGAGGCAGTCAACATCTATAGGTAACATACTTCTGGGAGTCTTGCAGGTTTTAAAATAATTGTGCTGGGCTTTGGACCATACCTGAGATGTCAGCAGCACTAGACCAAGCTGTCAGCCACTGGAATACAAACTTGCTGGCTGGGCTGGAGGCCACAGCCTTGCAGGGGGTGCAGGAGCAGCCAGGCAGGGGGCAGTGCACACTCTTGGTGGGCAACTCTTCCAACCACCCAGAGAAGCATCTCAGATGCTGCCCTGCTTCCCAGCTTACAACTTGAAGAACTGGAGACCCACGCTCATAACTTGGGACTGTAGCAACACGCACATCCCTCAGTCACTGTTCCTCAGCACAAAGAGAGATGCAACCCTCTTCATGAAGTCAGAGAGGGTTGAATGGAGAGCCCAGTCATTCCTGGGATGATATACAACCAGGAGGTGAGGAGGGGAGTAAAAGCAAGGGCCACAAACTCCCAAAACCACTTAGTTTTTGAGAGAACGCAGAGCAGCTTCTGCCACCACTTTTTTTTTTTTTTTTCCACAGGGCAGGTGGAAAAAAACCTGAAGCCCAAAACCAGAAGCCCAGCTATATAGGAGCAGTTAGACCTACAATGCTGCTGGGACAAATAGCAAACTGAAAGCAGAGGACCACAGAATGGTAAGAAAAATCAGTCCTGAGCAGGTTAGGAAAGACAATTAATTTGAACTGAGTGAAAAATTAAGTGTGGAAGCAGAGAACTGATTTATGAGCAGGATTGATGTATTTGCCCAAACAGGAAGTCCAAATCCCAGCAAAATGCATCCACACTTGCTGTTCCTGGATGCACAAACTGGGCACTACATGATTGCAGCAGAGCATCCAAGATCCCAATCCTGCACACCAGCTCCCACCAGCAGACACACCTGACGCCTGTGTAAGAGGTTTCACAAACATGCAAAATCATGGGATGAGTCTGTCCAGGCAGTGGACACAGGAATCAAACACGGGGCACCATCGCTCTCTGCCATTCCTATGCTCACCACTGCAGTACAAAGGGTCACGATAGGCAGAGGTGTCTAGAAAGTAGTACTCCACAGGCAGGACCTGCCAGCTGTTTGGCTTGATGTGCACATCTAAAAATATCCATGAGCATTTCTTAAAAAAAAATGGTACATTCATGCATCATGTCACATTTGAGTTGCTGGATAAAAGCCAAAGTGCCCTTCTGCTAGCAGGCTGTGTTAAAATGGAAATCTATTTTACGAATTATTGAAGTACTAAGTCATGCGGGATGGATGCTGTGCAAAGTATTAAAACTGTAGGGTACAAATACGCATATCTTTAAACTCAGGTTAAGATGCAGTCTGCCAAATTTAAGGAACAAGTTTACATCTCATACCAGCTGTCTGCATCTCTTAAACTTTCTGAATCCATGTGCTAGGTGATATCCCAGTGGTACAATGGATCTGTTTGGCTGCACATGGTCCAGCTTACATGGCAAGGAAACACAAGTAAGTGCCCAGAGAGGAGCCATGGGGAGGCACACACTGGGAGGGTCTCTGGCTGTAACCAGTGCTGCAAGAAGTGTGTGCGCTCACAACACAGACCGTGGCAGTAAGCACATCCTGCTAAAAAGAAGTGAGACATCTGAAACGCAGGTGGAAACTAGATTTCTGAAGCTAGTATCTGTTTGTCACTAACAGCATTTCTATCCATAATCAGAGATTACGTTTACCCTTTTTTTGTGCCAGTTTACTTTCCTGTTCCACGAATTGGTGAGGCACTGGGATAGGTTGCCCAAGGAAGTTGTGAATGCTCCAATCCTGGTGGTGTTCAAGGCCAGGTTGGACAGAGCCTTGGGCAACATGGTTTAGTGCGAGGTGTCCCTGCTCATGGCAGGGGGGCTGGAACTAGATGATCTTAAGGTCCTTTCCAATCCTAACTATTCTATGATTCTATGAATGGGTATGAAAGAAAAAGACAAATCAGCGTCACCCTCTAACCAGCTCTTCATACAGCACAAAACTGCAGTACTTTTAGGTATCAACTACTCGTTTGCTGCCCAGAGCTGCTGAGAGAAATAATCTTCTTTAGTTACAAGCACTTGAACCCAGCTAATTTTGATGTACATCTGAACCAAGGTTGTTAAAAGATGCCGAATTTGTTCAGCCCATCTGCCCGCAATGGAGGATGAAAGTGTAGACAAGCAGAACAAAACATGTTTGGACAGAGCCTTGGGTGACATGGTCTAGTGTGAGGCATCCCTGCTCATGGCAAGGGAATTGGAACTAGATGATCTGAAGACCACTTCCAACCCTAACCATTCTATGATTCTATGTTCATACAGCTGTGGTGATTTTTCTATGTGCTGCCCAGATGTCACCTACAGCAACAGATAGAACTCCATAAAAAATATGAGGGGCTTTTTTTCTGTTCTTAAAATGCTAGTCATGGGAAACTTGGTCCTTATGGATAGTCAGTGACTATACTCACACAGACAGTGTTAAGCATACAACAAAATAAACCAGATTAGGCTTCTACATGTGTGGATCAGATTCTGCTGTGGACTTGTTTTAAGAAAGTTTTCATATTCTCTTTATGCTCTGAGTTCCTGGTTCTCACTAGGGCAGCCTTATACTTTCTTATGTTAGAAAGAAAGTCACTTGTGATATTTCACTCCTGGGGAAGACTAGTTAGAAAAAGCTGCACTGAGGTGCTCAACCCTCTGAAATCCAGCTATCACATCCTATACTGATTTGTGTAACTTCTTGTTTGTGATAGTTTTGAAATTATTGTTTAAGAAGAGAAAATAAAAAAGGCATTGCACCTAAAAGTATCACAGAATATCCACCGAATGGCAAGTAAATGCCATGAAGATTTAGGAAAAACAGTTTTCCCTAACATGACATTCAACTGTACATGCTGCAATGTAACCTGAATTTCCTCATTAAAGTAATAAAATGCACCCTGATTTTTGTACAGCTGTTCTTTAACACACTGTATAAATAAAAAACAATAAACAGTGTTTTCCCACAGCTTATTATCAGGTAACACTTTAAAAATAAAATAATAACAAAGGGAAGAAAATTAACTACCTGCAAGTGAATAGGAAAAAAAAGCCATTAATGGGGCAGGGATACTGAAATATTAGTAAGCCAGAACAGTCTACCCAGACCAATTTATTTCCTCTAAGTGCTTCATTTAACCCTCCTCAAACGAAAAAAAGCAAAAATAAAACCCAACAAAAAATCAAAACCATTTCCATTCTCTAATGTATAAGGTTCAGAGGCAGGCAATATTTTGCAATCTGTTTACTAGGGATGAAGTTCCAGGGACTGGAGTTTAAATCGGGCTGAGCGATGACTAGCAGGGCAAGAGGGCAGCCTGAAGAGCCTTCTGCCATTCCGCACTTCTCAAGATTGAAATTCCCTTCTCTGCTCTTCCTCTTGTTAATAAATATGTAAATACAACCTGGTGGCAGAAGGATAGAGCGTGCAAATTAAGCAAGACTCATGGTGAGAGCTGGAGAAGCTGGTTACGCAGCAGCCAGGCTACACTAATAACCTCAGCCCTCAATGGGTACGGTCTACTGCGAAACACATTTTGATGGAAACCTACTAAAATAGTATGTGCAGCCATGGCTTCACTTCTAATGTCCTAGCATAGATCAAAAAGAAGGATTCAACTAAGCCAATGATGGAGAAAAACTAATTTCATGGTAAAATAATTCTAAAATATATTTAAGGTACATTGGCAAGGCTACTTTAAAGGGAATCTGCATTACAAAACATGTAAGGGAATCGAAGGCTATATTTTGATGTTCTCCAGCTGCTAAAAAAAATAGTTATTCTTTATCACTTTCTGAATAAGGTATTTTATGTAAAAAATTTTCTGAGAAGAATACTTCTTCTTCACTGTATTGGCTTGGGTTTTATTTTCAAGACAGAATAGAAAGAGCTGCTGCTTCTCTATCATCCAGAATTTCTTTTTTTCCTCTTAGAGGACACATAAAAATAGGATGGAGAGAAAAACTGAAAATAAGTTTTTAACCAGAAAGGCAATCTTCTAAATGTGAATCCTAACACCTGCTTATGAGAGGTTACTTAGAACAAATGTAAAACTATGGTTCGGGTTTTACATAGGACAGCACCAGGAACCACTGCAGAAAACCTGTCAAAGCAGCCGTAACTAAACTTTGCACATTTACGCAGCGAGAAGAGGAGGACCTTTCTGCCCTCCCTGCTGCAGTAAAACATTCGCAGGAACAGCTTCATGTCAGACGAAAATGGAATAGCTACATTTTCAAACCTGTGCTTCTCTAAGAGCAAAGTATTAGATGTTTAAACAATATCTTGAATCCTGAAATGAAGGTGTTAACTTTTGACTGGAACACAGAGTACCTGAAAATATCAGTAAAGATTGCTATTGTATTCATTACCAGGTTAAAAAAAACCAATTTGTTAAAGATCAGAATATTGGTACGTAAGTATTTTAAACAGAAGCATGGCATAATTTCTTTCAAAAAGCAAAATTATAAGGACAAAAAGAGCTAAGACCAACAGAAATGTAAATACAGTTAATAAAGATCTTAATTAAAGCATGCAGTGCCATTCAGAATCCAAATTTCTGGTTAATGCTAATTTATGTTTGCAACGCCAGACTTCATTACAAAAATTACATATAAAGAACATTTTAAATATAGTATTTTTCTCTCAATTATGCATCTTGTAACTGGAGAAGCAAGTCCTTTGGCCAGAGAAAGCTAATTTAAAATCACATTATTTAAATTATATCACTTTTCTGTAATTGCAAGGTTTTGTTATTATCAAATGTGATGCTACTAGATGTAGCATAACTCGGATGTAACACTGACTTTGCAGACCAGAGCCAAAAGGAGCATTAATCTAATCTCCACAGTGGAAAGAGAAAAAAAAGAAAAAAGGCTGAAATGGATCACTCATGAAATAAAATAAACTGGTTCATTTTCATTTCATAGAATGAAATTTCATGCATAATGTGAAATTGAATGGTCAAAACTGAAAGACAAGCACAATATGACACCACTTAATTATGATTTCTTTAACAACTCTTACTGGTATGCAAGATATATTTTGTTGTATGAATTTAAACATTATTTACAAACCCCATGGCTAGTTTCTCCTCAAAGGCTCTGTTTGGTTAGAAAAAAAAGATGTGGAAGAAGACCACAACAGGAGGAGTATTTTTCTTTCCCTCTTTTTTTTTTTTTCATAACCAATTTTATTCTACCATTCTCTTTTATAGGCACAAGCCAGTAACAACTGATCCTTTTGCTTTCTGTATATCCTCCCTCATCACATCAGATGCTGGAAATAGTTATGAAGGAAGTCTCATAAATGCCAGCCTTTACTGCATCTTGACACCAGTGATGTGATCTGCACTGCAGCCAAATCAACCTTCATTTGATTCTTGACACTGATCCATGTCACCTGTCTGTGACAGGAGCTCTACTGGTCACTACTGCAATACTACTGAGAACAAGTTTTACTTACATTCCAAAAATACAATCATCTCTGCTTTCAATATCCCCCATCTAGCCACAGACCTTTTTCTTCCATGTTTTTCTTGCTTTTCAGAAGAAAATTTTAAGATTATGCTTATTTTTATGCTTATAATTATTATTAGCTCACTGGTTTTCTCACCTCTAAGGGAAACCTCAGGTGCTAACAGACCCTTGCTCAAGCACTGTCAGCCCACTGATTGTGCTTCAGTCTTGTCTTTCCTGCTTCTGCTTGTATTCTGTATTCATTTCACCAGCTCCCACTCTAGTCCTTGTTTGTTTTGCTAATGGACTTGCTGCCACAGCATATATAAAAGTAACAGTAATATGATGAGGGAATTTCAACTCCCCAAAATGTAATTTCAAAACATTTCGCTTTCTATACTGGGTTGTTACTGTAGCAAATAAAAAATTTCACAACTGAGAAAATGCAGAGTGCAAACAAAGAAACCCAAAAGCCAAAATTGGACCATGCAGCTTGAGCATCAGATGTACCTGTATGCAAATCTTTATTCATATGCAGTTGGCGTGTTTGTTGGTTTTTACATAGATTCACAGACTGGTTTGGGATGGAAGTGACCTTAAAGTTCATCTAGTACCAACCCCACTGCCACGGGCAGAGACACCTTCCACTAGATCAGGTTGCTCCAAGGCCCTGTGTCCAACCTGGCCTTGAACACTGCCAGGGAGGGGGCAGCCACAGCTTCTCTGGGCAACCTGTGCCAGTGTTTCAGCACCCTCATAGTGAAAAATTTCTTCCTCATATCTAATATAAATCTCCCCTCTGTCAGTTTAAAGCCATTCCCCCTTGTCCTGTCACTACATGCCCTTATAAAAAGTCCCTCTCCAGATTTCTTGTAAGACGCTTTATGCACTGAAAGGCTGCTCTAAGGTCTCCCCAGAACCTTCTCTTCTCCAGGCTGAAAAGGCTTTTAAAAAACCAAACAAACAAACCAACACCTCCCTCCCCAAACACCTGCATTATTGTTTATTCTGAATTTTAATCATTTGCTTCAGATAATTAGAAAACGTACCACACAGATGACCGTTTATAGTTAGGCTGATAGACTACCTATGTTAAGATCGTCAGTCCTATCCATTGTGGAGCTTCACATTTGGAGCACACTACTGAAAGGTGCACAGCACTTTAATCTCACTTTATCCCTATTTCTCCCTAAGAAGTTATACTATTACTCTTTTACCTGACAGAATCTGTAACATTGGTAAATATTCTGAAGGTGAACTTTTGCATCAAAGGCCTTCAAAACCCAAACCCAGCGTCAGCCCACGATGACGGTTTCCTGTACTACCTGTGATACAGGAGGGATGACATACAGCTCTTGCTGAAAATTAATATGTTTCAAACTAAATGCTTACAAAGAGAGAATGATTGTATGCAGTGAAGAAAAGATGGACGAAACTTGCCAAAATTAGTATTATGAAAAAAACTACACTCTTTTAAAAAATAACTGAGGAAAATTCAAGATTCTTGGCTTGGATAGACTTGCACACATTTAACCAAAACTTGTTTTCTATTCTACCTCAGAGGCACAGGATGATGATTTTCCAGGGCTAAACTAACATTACCAACATTCTGCAATGTAAACAGGCTCCTATTGATTAAATTAAGCATGGGGTGAACTTAAGCTGTTTTATCTGACAGTGAATGTTTTGCTGCCTGGGAATGTCCCCAAAGAGGAACAGAGGTGCTTGGAATCGATAGTGTCCAAGTATATTTTTTCTCACTGTTATCAAGGACAACCCTGTAATTAAGAAGCAATTCCCTTAAACTGCCCACCATAGTACACAGGAATGAGAGTCTAAGGCAGGTTCTCAGAGATACAGTCTGCACCTTTCGTGGTGGGTTTGAATAATGTTATCACCCAAGCAGACTCCCAAGTGTATATAAAAGGCTTCATTGCAACTGAATTTTATTTGCTGGTTTAAAGAAAAATGCCTTTCATATTTACCTCAGCTTAAACAGACGTCACCCTAAAATCTCAGGGCATATTAGATAAATTACATAAAGTCAAATTAGTCTGAGTTTTTTCATTTTGTAATAACCTTGATATCTAGGAAATCCCAGCTACATTGCAGAACTATAGGAAATTTACTCTAATTCACAGAGATAACAGTGCTTATCGATCTGCCTAATAACTACAGAAGTGTTTGACTTGAGAAATCCTGTCTCAACACACTCCAAAAGGATATTCTGCAATTTCATTACAGCAGTAGCTGTGACATATTCTCACAATGTACCTGCTCCATCCATGGTCCCACTATAGACTCCCCTCCTGACATCTGAGATTTGTAGAACATTTTGTGTGCTGGCCTCATTTTTGTACCTCCTCACTCTCTCTGTATTTGTATTGAGGTAGGAAACAGTTTTCCCTGCCCAGACTTCATAAGATTTCAAAAAGAAAAACCTCCTGAAATTCAAATTACAAAAAGATGTACAAATGGTTATGAACCAAAGTAAGAAACAAAAAGTTTACCTTGAATTCTTAAAAGAGAATTTATTGAGTCGAACAGCCTTACCACATTTAAGTTGTTTTGATTTATAATTTTTGGGAGGTTTAGACCTAGTTTATCCATATGATACATGAACTGGTTTATAAATCATCTCTTGATTTGGCAGAATTTGGAGTTACAAGTCATTTTATTAGAAATAAGCATTAAGGTAGAATAGGAACAGAAAAAGAAATAAGGCAAAATGATGTTCAGCTGAATAATCAGGTAAAATGTACAGTACTTGAAAACAACTGTACAAACTGATTTGTCTGAATCAAACTGTTTTGTGCACATGAGCTGTTTATGAGAACTACCACCTGTCTTGACGAAGACTACTGATTATTTAGAACTCTCAAAATGTAATTGTTTTGTTTCAAACACAGTAACTGGCAAATGAATTTTGGCATGTGTATTCCTTTGTGAGAAGCTGGTTTTGTATTATTATATAAATTTATACATATGTGTATATATATATGTTAGGGTAAATTTATCTATAAAACCAGTGCATTTCTGTTGTATATCTTAGAACCTGGTAGGGTACATAGACAAGACTTCTCAGAATGACTAGTAAAGCACAGCAGCTTGGAAGAAATGAAGCACTGTAATTTTGCCTTTTTATTCGTCATACTTCAGTGTCCTGCAGACCTGCTTCTTCGCACCAAGCATTTGAATAATGTGTGCTTCCTGAAGTCCTGCAGTTTCTTCAGGGAACATCATCCACTTTATAAAAAGGAAAAGGTTTTTGGTAAAAAGCAATTGCTCAAGTTAGATGGTGCTTTAAAAGCTATTTCAGCTGTAAGACAGAAAGGGTAAACTATGGAAATGTTCTTTAAGAAAGCAGATTGAACATTATGAAATCACGCAAGACCTGTGTGATTGAGATGGTTTCCATTTATCAGGCAAGATAAACAGAGCAAAGGAAATGTTAGCAAAAGATCAGAACAGAAGACAAAGTTCCTCCAAATTCAGACAGCATTTTATGTGACTGTTGCTCCACAGCAGTCAGCTGCAGGGTAGGTCCCTATCAAAATCAGAGTAAAGAAAAACAGCAATTAGAAACAAATAAACCTAAACCAATATTTATGGTTAATACCAGACCTAATGATCATTTAATATTATGATTTGGCCAGGACTTAATCTAAGTTAACTACAGTAATGCAAAAGTTCTTCTTACTGTGAGAAACAGAGCAATATATATGGATTTTTTTAGGCTAAGAATGTGCACTGCTGTAATTTCAGGATGATATCAGTGTCATACATCTTAAGGAAGATTATTTTGGAAATTTGGTTCTCTCCTTATTTTAGTATTCGCTTTATAAATAAATACAGATTTGATAGAGCCCACTTGGAGCTGATGATGTGTATGTTAATGCAGATGAAGAGAAATGGGACTTCCTCCACCCCGTACTCCAAAGATGGTTTAACAGAGTACCAACTGCATCTTATCTCCAAAACATACACACACACATATACCCCAAACCCTAAAGATATGCACAAGCACAGGGGGAAAGAACAAAGTGCCTTCTGGTCCTGAGAACAGAAGGGTATGCAAGACATAATAACAGAGGGGTAAAATCAGGGAGCAGTACTTGGTAGGAGACCAGGCACTCTCCAAGGAGAGGTGAGGGGAGTTCTTGCTCCTGAACTGACCTGCCTTATTTATCATCCAATGAGTCTGGACCAGGAAATGGGAATGTGCAACTGTTCCCTCTCATTTTTCAAATCCTAAGCACTGAACTTCTGACTCAGAGTACAATGCTGAGACCCTTACGGAAGTGTCTCTGCTTCTCAGGAAGCCATGATGAACACACTCTGTACGTCATTAATTCTGCTGCTTGTACTCAGGGTGATCTGTACACACTTCAGAGGTTCTTCAGAGAGCAGGATACTGAAAAATATTCAAATCTGTGTATGATGTACAGACCTCTCTGCTAAGACTGCTTGCATTGCTGGAAGTATGCGCAAGCAGACTTTCAGGCACCAAGGGAATTTAACTGGAGCTACATTAGCTAAAAGTGCTTATGGATTTGGGGCTTGATGGAAATTTGGCAAAGGTTAGGATGACACAATTAGACTGACACTTAAATTCCTTCCAGGCCCCACTTCACATCTATCAGCCTTGCTTGAATTGAGCTCTTAGATGGTTCAAGAGAAGAACAGAATCAACATAAAATTATGTTATGATTAAGGATCAGTGGCTGTATGGAGGAAGACACAACTCTTATTTCAACTCTTACAGTAGGAGAACTAGGCATGAAAGAGAATCCTTTACTCAATACAGGAAGATGCTAGCGAGCCCTGTGAAGCAGAGTTCATGAACTCTAGTCCACAAGAAAGGGGAGTATTTTTAGAGTAACCCATCAGACCTGAACGTCATAGTGAAACAGATAAAGGCAGAAAAGAAATTAGAAACATCCTTAGAACAAGGTGAAATTTTGCTGTTCCCACTTTAAACTCTATATTTGAAATAAGGAAGCTGAAATAGAAGTGATGAAACTTTTGAAGCAAGTATGTGGAGCAGCACCAAAGACTCTACACGGGGAATGTTCCATGTTCAACTTAATGATACAGAAAAATAAATCAGTAAATAGATGCAAAAAATCCAAGTCAATAAAGTTTTTTAGTCTGCTATTCTATTTCTAACAGTGTCCAGTAACACAGACTTAGATGACAAAAATAAGCCAAGCTGGTAATGCTTTTTCCTTAGCATGTCCAATTTCAGTAGAAATTTCAGTTGAGGGATTTCCTGAGCCAGAGATGGTATCTTTGTGTTTAATAACCCTCAGCAGATTCGTCTTCCATAAACTTGTCTTTTTCAACACACGAAGACTTTTAGCATACAGAAACATCCTCTGGTAAAAAGCTTCACCACTTCATTTAATTCATGTGAACTATCTTATTATGTTTATGTTGAACTTGCCACCTGCTGGCATTTAGTAACTCTTAGTTCTTATATTACAAAAGGTAGTAACAATCATGTCTCACAAAACATTATTCAGCTAGAACATGGTTTTACAAATGCTCCGGAGATCCCTTTTTCATGAAGCAAGAAATCTAGAGGAAAAAGAAAACTGCTGCAAGACAAGTAATGATAGAAGTAGTTTTTAATGTATATTTTTCCCCTGCCTTATACTAGTTAATTGCTTGGCACTCAAACCTAAGTGTTTACTGCATAGTAAGCTCAGAGTTGTCATGCTAGGACATGCGCATGTATTCCCTATGTCTTGATTCTGTATCAGTGGTTTCTCATGCTGCAAGCAGTTATCAAGAACGATAGGACATCTAGAGCATGACCAGCCTCAAAACTCCTGGCAGAGAGATAATGATCCACTCTTCTCAAGAAGGAGAGCTTGCAGGAAAGGAGAAAAAGTATGTCATGGATGCCACCAATTAATTTTTTCCCATACAAGCAAACAGCTAATTAGGTTTCTTTGCTCAAACAGCATTTATATTTACAGTAACTTATAAGACAGAAAACCCAGGCCTTGTGGAAGTCACAGAACTTGTTGAAGTTATCAGGTCAGTTCTGTATCTTTACATTCCATTTTCAAATTCTAAGAGACTACAAAATAATATTAGTCAGGAGACCTTACACTATGTGTTATTCTAAAACCACAGTCAAGTGTTATGTAGTTACTACAACCGAGTTGGTTTCTGTTTACAATTTCATATTGCAGTTTAGCTTTTTAGTTCTCACTGTATAACAAACATTAAAAGCTGATAATAAAAATGTAATGTAAAAGTAACATACATATTTTCTCTCTAGTAGACTATTTTAGACTCCGGTTTCTCATGGCTTCAAAGTTCTCAAATGTGAAACACAGCTTTTTTTTTTCCCCCTTCCCAGAAATATTAAGCATCTTTCATCACTTGATGAATGATGAAAAGACATCAAATCCCACAGGGAAAAACATCCACAAGCCTTCCTCAACAATGAAAAGTATTATACAAATGATGGACTTTTTCAACACTTCAAAATGTCAAATATCCTTTTAGATACTTTTAAGAACTAAAACCAGCTACAAGTACACAATTCATTTCTCAAACACGTTTAGTCTAAATGTTCCTCTTTGCACAATATCTCTTCTATTTGAAGGTGGCAAAGCATGAATTAATTCAGCACAATGAATCATCCATTGCAGCATCACAAAAGTAGCTTACATTGTACAGGGGTAAACGTTTACCTTTTTTACAGGAGGAAAATCTTCACTAACTAGATTTATCAAAGTCCTATTTTGGAAAAGAAAAGCAATTAGAACCCAGTTTAACCTTGGACCTGAAAATTTTGCTTCCATTTTCCAATTTCATTCTACTGGTAACTGGTCTGATGCTTGTAAACAGGTAGGTAATTTTGTATGGTAAAATAAAGTATTTTTGCATATACTGTAGATTACCAGCAAGCATACAGATGCTCCTGAAACGACAGTTTCAGAAGATCTAATGAAATTCAGATTGTCAGTTTCAGACAGGAGCTAACACTCAAGCAGCAATGCACAAGCATCCATTCTCCTAAAGCCTCAACCATAGTTACCAAATACCAAAAAAAAAGTAACTCTGCTTTGCTGAAACGCTCCTTGACTTGCCCCAGCCATGGTCAGGTTTACTCTGAAAGCTGGCTGCTTAGCCCACCTTGAGCTCTGCTACATTCCAAGCCCTCAAAGCCCAGTATGAATTCCAGCCATTCAGCACAAGTACAGCCACACCTGCTGTACTGGGTCTGCTACTAGACACAGCAAAGGGTCACAAAGGTGACAAAGGGTCTGGAGCATCTCTCCTGTGAGGAAATGCTGCGAGAGCTGGCACTGCTCAGCCTGGAGGAGAGGCTCAGGGGTTTCTCATCAATGTACAGAAATACTTGAGGGGAAGGTGCAAGTAAAGGGGAGCAGTCATTCCTTCCCTACTACTTCCATCCCTACTAGTTGCTGGCATTGGATGCTTAGGAAGAGAACACACCATGCTATTTCATACAGCAATCCTTCCTTACCTGTGCCCAATCCTCCAGCAACCTTTCATCTTCCTGTAAATTGTGGTTTAGGGATTCCCAATTCCCATCATTGTCTTAATAGCCCTAGATGGAAGTATCTGTCACGAATTTGTCTAAATGCTTTTGAACCCATTCAGACTTTAAGCCTCCACAACACTCTGCAGCAATGAATCCTGCAATTTAATTATGCACATCATGAAGAACTACTTCCCTTCATTTGTCTTGAAGCTATTGCTTGATCCTTTCACTGGCTATCTCCCTGCTCGTGTACTATGAGAAATAGCAAACAATTATTTCTCTTCACCTTCTCCATGACATTCATGATTTTATATACTTTACTCAATTTCTCCTCATTCCTCTTCTAAACTGAAGAATTCTTTCTGATTTAAAGTCTCTTCACACAGAAATTTTTCTTTCCCTGTGACACAAAAGCACTGTGGACTTATACAAAAGCATAATGTTTTTGTTTATGCTCTCTCCTCCTCTCCTGATCATTCCTAACCTTATCAAAACCCTCCTACAAGTCCTCCTTTTCAAGGTGAAGAACTTAATTTAATCTTTCTGCATGCAGAATCAATTCCATCCTTTACTTAATGCTACTGCTTTGTTTCTGCGGCTGGGAGACCAGAACTGCACCCACGTAGATGCCATACACAGTAATACAATGGCTTCTTTTTCAAAGGC
This sequence comes from Nestor notabilis, assembly GCF_000696875.1. Lineage (NCBI taxonomy): Eukaryota > Metazoa > Chordata > Aves > Psittaciformes > Psittacidae > Nestor > Nestor notabilis. Next base: position 17,681 of record NW_009914151.1, read on the forward strand.
TGATGTTACCTAGAACTGTTCTATTTTTAACCCAGTTCTTAAGATCTAAGCTTTTTCTTCATGAAAGTAGGGAAATGTTGAAATAATATGAGAAACAGCCCAGATAGAGAGAATGCATTTGAGTTTCAACCCAATCAACAGACAGCTTTTTAAACAAATCTCAAACTGGAGATATTCCTATAACAAGTATCAGCCTAAAGGTTCATAGAAGTTAATAAAAAGCAAATGCCACTTTGGAAAAACGTCTCTCTGTGTGTTGTACCATTTATTTTCACTAAACAATGCAATGGCAATGTTTAAAGATATTGTTTATGCAAAGTATGAAAGCCAGCTTAGCCACATACACACACACACGAGCATTGCTCTCATTCTGTTGACTTTGCCAATGTGCAGCTCACAACAGAAACTGTTATCTGGATGACAAAATTAGCACTAGTAGTACCATTCCATCAGTACTCATCTATGGAGTATCATGTTCTGAGTTTGTGGGCAAACTCAGGTTGTGAGTTTTAGAAAGATAGGGTTGGAGTTTTTTCTAGTCTTTCTCTGCTGTACTAAATTCCAGGACCTTCGTGTTTTGGAATGGTTCTGTCTCACAGGCAGTTACGTTCTACCACCGTGGACACTTCTTTAGCCACTTCCTCCAGATGGCTTATGTATAGGTCTTTAAAAATTCCTCCTCACCTAGGTCAAGCCTGGTGCAGAGATGAAGATCCTCTGAAGATCCTGAGTGTGCACTGCTTCTCAAAACTCCTGTGAGCTCCTGGCACACTACAGTAATCTTCACAGAATTAAGCAAGCTCTGTGCTGAACAAACACAGCTAGAGCAGACTACAAGCACTCCTCCTGCTTCTTGGGAGTCACTATCACTTTCCTCAAACTGTAGAAGGAAGACTCTGTACTGTCCCTTGAGACAAAAGCAAAGAGGATAAATAAGCACTTCAAATGAGAACTCAGAAGAATGAGCAATGTCAACAAAATAAATATGTAGCATAGAAAGAATAGAGACAGGAAGAAAGGGAATGCAAAATGGCAGTGGGAAGAGTATGAACAGAACCAGAGCAGAGAAGAGCGGGATATAAGAAAAAAGCTTGCAAAAGACCTGTAGAGAACAGGATAAAATGCCTAGGCATGAACATTCATGAAGAGTATTTCACTAAGAAGAATAAAAGAATCATATTATGGGCCCTGAGAAAACCTTCTGGAAGGTTTGCATTCTTTGCTGATCTCTCTGGGATGGTCTATCATTCTCCAGCTATATAAACTAGGGAGAACCTCCTAACTTGGCACAACAGGTAAGTGCCTGAGTGAAGTCTCTGTAAACACCACTCTGTGTGAGTTAGTTTTCCACCACCATCTTCTAGGGGAAAGCCCATACAGAAATTACATTCTCCTCATGCTCAGGTGTCGTGGTTTAAGCCCAGCCGGCAACTTGGAACCACGCAGCCGCTCGCTCACTCCCCCCCTTTTCCTTCCTCCCCCCGCTCCCGGAGGGATGGGGAGGAGAATCGGAGGAATGTAACTCCCACGGGTTGAGATAACAGCTCTCCAGTAACTAAGGTATAATACAAACCACTACTGCTACCAATAATAATGATGAGGGAACTAACAAGGGGAGAGGACACAACCGCTCACCACCCGCCGACCGATACCCAGCCCGACCCGAGCAGCGATCTGGGCCTTCCGGGTAACTCCCCCCAGTTTATATACTGGGCATGACGTGCTGTGGTATGGAATACCCCTTTGGCCAGTTTGGGTCAGGTGTCCTGTCTCTGCTTCCTCCCGGCTTCCCCTCCTCCCTGGCAGAGCATGAGACTGAGAAAGTCCTTGGTCAGAGTAAACATTACTGAGCAACAACTAAAAACATCGGTGTTACCAGCGTTGTTCCCAGGCTGAAAGTCAAAACCACAGCACTGCACCAGCTACTAAGATGGAGAAAAAATGACTGCTGTAGCTGAACCCAGGACACTAAGAAAAGCCTGATAGACAAGCCTGCTGTAAAAAACCCCTCAAACACCACAGATCAAGGGCAAGGAAGAAGAACCCATAGAGTTTCAACATATTCATATTTTCAAACTTGGACATTTAAAATGTTAAAACACAAAACAAAAGATGCTGAAATTTCACTATTTAAAAATCAGGAGATAAGAAAACAAATCCTGCTCAGGCAATGTTAATTCATCATCTGCGTGTTAGGATTCAATATGTAGTTACATGATCACGTACTCTTTTTCTCCATTAAATTACATAAAGAGCAGACTAATCTCAGAATGTCAGTGACACTTGTCTACCAAATCAGCCATATGGCTCTCTTTATTTCTGCTGTCACAAAAGTTAGAAAGTGTGTAATGAATCACACAGGAGACTTTAGAAGAAAAGCTGATCATATGGTTTGGGGTGGTTTCTGCTCTACAGATCTGAGAACTAGATGCCATCTGTAACAATGCTGTGTAACCCCTGTGTGATGTTGATCAAGTCTCCTTTTTAAAGATAATGACAAAGATCCAGATTCTTCTCCACTAGATGCAGGTATATGGGTCAGGTATCTACATTAGATGGTCAGAGGTGGCCACGTGGGACTGACTGCGCTCTTGTAGAGCTTTTTATTCTATAGACAAGAGAGAGGATGCTGGGCATGCAGCACTCTCCATTTAGATATCTTTCTGCATCTTTACTACACCAAGTATGACAGCTTGAGGTCTGATTCATTATTTAAGAACTCAAAATAGCTATGATAACTATTGATATAAAACCACAATAAGATAGCAGTAAATAAAAAAGCCCGGCCCAACATTCTCAGACTCTTCAGTCAAAGATTATTTACTGTAATCTCTGTGCCTTATTTCCTTATGTGCAAGCAGTGATTACAGCACCACCTCATTTCAAAGGGATGCTCTGAAGATGGTTTGCAAAGATCTAAGAGGTTGCTGTAATCAGGGAGGAGATGGTGGTTTTTTCTCATGTGCCTTTGATAACCTGACATCCTATAATGAGGGCTACAAAGAACAGCTCAGGGAAATGAAAAGATTGTATCTGCTGTATGATGTGCTTGTCATACATAAATGATGCACAAGAATGCACAATGAACACGAGCAAACAGCAAGTGTGTGTTCACTCAACACGACTAACCCTCTGGGATGAAGGAGATGGGGATTTTTGCTGACGACAAGATGCTTGGAGACTCTTCATATTTTCAGGAATGTTTTCTGAAAACATTTTCAACTTTTTTGGTATTGTAAGGAATGATCGTATTTGTGATTCTACATATCCAGTAGAAAAAACAAAGTAAAAGCCAAAATGTTATCAGTATTTCATTTTTTATCACAATAAAAATACAATTTCTGTCCTACTTGCAGATGGGAGGGGAAAAAAAAACCCCAACATATTTATAAATATTAGCAAGGCAAGTTGATTTCACATCTCCATGGCCCATGGAAGTCATCTCCCAGTAAAACAAAGGTGTTTTCTAAAACCAAATGCCCTAGAACAGCTCATTAAATAGAACACTGCATGGCTCAAGTATCCATATTTGATGAAATAAATAATTCTTTCAGTGAATGCAGACTTTTTACTACTTCCTGAAAAATACATATGCAAAACTCAACAGGAGTGAATATGCACCACAGTGAATCAGCTGAGCAACAAGTTAGTTCCATTTCATACTTCAGGTTTCCTTTATAAATTAAGTCTGATGAGATGTGTGAGTCAGCAGTGCTAGAAACATCAAAGGAAACGACTCTGTTTATAAATTTTCACAATTGTGAGTTACTATGAAAGTGCATCCAGTTTTTTAAAAAGCTGTTCCCCAAGTGTCTGCAAGCATGTAATCACACAAGTGTGTCTACTGTATTTTAAAGAGAAGTTAGTAATTTTGGTGCTTTGTCTAGGATACAAAGGTAGTCACATGAATCTCCATGTCAGGGCAGCAAAAGTCTAACCGATTACTGACCCTAGACCAGAGACCTTAAATACCATGTGTGTATGAATGCTGCATAAATTATAAATAACAAGCATTATTTGAAAATAGACTATCTGAAAGCAGTTACCTTCTGGTATCTCATTCTGAGAAGTGTCATGATCTCTCTCATACCCTAGGTTATACAGTGAACCTTTAAATCTCACTTCTCATTCAAAAGTGTGTATTGCCTCCACTAATTCCTAAGGAAATAAAAATGACTCAAAGCACTCGTGCTCCATGTAGCTAGGTCAGATGGTTGGTTATGATTAAATTCTGCCTTAGCTTACTGGTTTGAATAAATTCTAAGGCACACGGAACAAGATGTTAAATTCTCACCCAAGAATACCAACCGCTTTCCCTAATAGCTGGATGATGTAGAGTGATTCAGTATTACTCATGGGACATTTTAAAAGATAATCTTAGTCATGGCTTGTCTGTTGATTTGGACAGAGTGATTTGCAAATTTTCCAACGGGATTGCGAAAGGCACCTAGGAACATTTGTGATAGATTACTGGAAAAGAAAAAATAACCAAAGAAAACCTTGAGGAGTGTGCTTTCCTATTCACAATCACCTTCTTAATCTTTCTTTAAAATATTTTAACCTCATTTAACATCATGTGGTAGTCTGCTTGATGTTACACTGAATGTGCCAATCACCCTGACTTATTCCTCTGTAAGCATCAGGTGATCCAGGTTCAGCACTCCACAGCACAGAATTATACCAAAGGCCAGATTTTTTTATTTTTCTTAATCTATTTCTTTCCAATTTCCATAATGCACTACACCATCTGGCATCACTAAAGCACAGTTACTCACTTTTGAATACACAAAACAAGTTCAAGCCCAGCACATATCCAGATCATTATCCATTTCTTCATTTATTCTTATTTGATGGATACATTTTTAGATCTTCACACTGAAGGTTTTCTGGTTTCATAAAGCATTTCTGCTTAAGCGTATTAATGATTTGTTTTCTTTTAGAAGAATAAGGTGCAACTCACTTGAATTTAACATATTTTCTTTCAATCTATTAACACATACTATATGAAAAATTAGTCATCAATACCTTTTTACTCATGATATATAAATATGAATATAGAAGTGACACAAAATCCTAGTGGTAGATGTAAAGACTAAATCTGAAATTGAAACACTTGAAAGATTTCAATACATGATTTAAGTTCATATGTAGTCTGCCTACTCCTACTTAATCTATTCAGTTACTTCCATAAGGTAGTTATGAATGCATTCTACTAAAATAATTTGAAGATTGTATCTTCTATTATACACTGCTGCCTAGATAAATTAGCACTAATATCAGTGACTAATACTGCTGAGGCAAACTTCATAATTAGAAGAATATAAAGGAACGAAAAATGGGAGCATTAACATTTCCTGTATTCTGATACTCATGCAATTGTTAATATCCTTCTGCTTTTACATGCAAGTCTGTTTGTTTCTTTGAGAACATTACATTTAACATACACAGAATAGGAAAACAATCAGAAGTTCTATAGCTGGTAGATCCACAAAGAAGCATTTAGTGGATTTTTGGTGCACAAATCAAGAGTGTGATGCAACCCCCACTCTTCCTCCACTCCCTGCAAAGTAGTTTCTAAATTCACTGGTCTTTCAAAAGAAGAGTTTCCTAAGAATCTTTAAGATACATTGTGCAGCATGTTTGGTTGCCTCCAGAACTGGGCATCCATCTACCCATTTGATTACATCAGATTTGAGGCCAGGAAACCATTTCAGAAAGCAATGCAAGAGCTCCCTAAAAAGCCAGTCACTCTACGTTCATGACATCCCACCAAGTACCGACTTGATCAAACCATCCTCAAACTGGAACTAATTATTTTCTTTTTAAACTGAGCTGCTGGAAGAAAACTTTCCTCACTTACTAGCGTTCCATGTTCATCTCTCCCCACAGGCTGCAGAATTAAAACTCATGCATCTTACCGCTCTAAACAGCTCTGCCGCCCCCAGGTTAGACTGAAAAGACCACTTTTTCCCAGTCCTGTTGAAACTTGGCTAAGAAAGCCACAATGAATACAAGAGCTATGGAGCATGGGGGTGTATTGGGTATAACTGAAAGGAGCAGGATGGAACCTGCAAGGGTGAAGGGTGGCCTGCGGAAGAGGTCAGGTACTGCCTTGTGCAGTCATAAATCAGCAATAAACTAACCGAAGTAGAATTCCCCCATTCATGCCTGATTTTGCTCATGATGCAGGGCGAAGGCTCTCCTTTAGTATATTTATCTGCACTTTGGATGCTGTTCAGCTTCTGTGCTTGCACAATTGTATGAGTAAGTGAGATAACAACAAATAGCTTTGATGGATGGCCTTAAATTATGGAGTTACAACACCAAATTACTGTTAAAAGTGCCATCTTTTTCTGAATCAGTTTGAATATTCCTGTCATTCTTTTAGTCTAAAAGACATACATTTGCAAAAGAAATGCAGCAATCAACCTGTGAAACAGCGTCACAGGAAGCTACTGTGCTATTACATGAAAGTATTGATGATATCAGTTCCTCAGGCTTCTGGGCACAGAGTGAATCACCATTTAAGATCCATAAGAACCCACAGGGACCCATAATCTTCCACAAAACATGTCATTCATACACAAAATTTTCCACTCAGCTACAGTTCTCCACAGGTGGTCTTCCAATTTTATCCTTTCAAGACAAGTTGAAAAACATGAATTCAGTATAATCAATGTCCAAAGCTCTTCACCTCCTGGTTTAACATTTCTATCAAATAACAAGCACTGTGTTCCTTTCCATATTTTTTTCCATAGTCCTCCACTTCTAGGTTTTGTCTGTGCCATTTTTGAAGCTTTATTTTGGGTAGACAGGTTGGAGTTCCAGATCTATAAACTTTAGGTCTCCTTCCATATTCAGGAAAATCCGCCTCTTAAATCCTGGCAAATTTCTCAGCAATCCTTCAATTTCTAACTTCCAGTCTTCAATCCCCATTGGACTATAGTCTCCTAAATATTTTTCTTGTAATCTGATAGTTGGAATAGGGAAGACATGTTAACCTATATGTAAGACCAGCTGTACTGGGTAAAACCAAATGTCAGTCTAACCAAACCCCTCACTCCAATAGCAGCTGTAGGAGATGCTGAAGAAAACAGCACTAAAAAAGTGGGGGAACTATGTAACTAACTCATCCAGTTTTCAGCAATCTGTATTTTAAAGACTTCTGAAGCTGAAGAATCTGTACACATCCATGTGTTTATCAGCCCTTGATTTACCCTCCCTGCCTAATCTATTTGGTGGACATTTAGATGTTTGTCATTTGCAAAGAGATAAACAGAATAATTAGGTCAAGTATGAAAATTAGTTCCATTAATTTATTATAGAGATGCTTCCTTTTCATTTCACTAACTACCCCATAGTCTAGTGTTCTACATTTATGATTTATATGTATTTTAATATTTTTTTATACATACATATATAAAAATCAGTTTCTCCTCAGTCACCTCTTTTGTAAACTAGAAAGCCCTAGTCTACTTAATCTCTCCTTGTATAGTAGCTGCTTCCTACTCAGGGTGCAAGTGCACAATATATTTACAAAACACTTTCCATCTTGCTCTCAACTCCTCTCCTAATCATTTTTACTGACTGGTACTAAGCACGGCACTAGCATTTTCAGCCTCCTATCACGATGACTTCCAGACCTCTTTTCTGAGTGCTAATGGATAATTTACAGCCCATCACTGTGTTAGCAGCAACAGTTTTATCCCCTATGCACTACTTTGAATTTATTGCTACATTTTCATTTATAGAATCATAGAATTTGTTGTATTACTGCCCAGTCACTAAGTATCATGAGATTCTTCTATAATTTTTCAGTTTTAATTTAATATTTTAATTATTTGATGCTACAGAATTATGTCTTTGCACTATTTGTCCCTTTTCCGGATTCAGGAATATGTTGAATGGTAGATATTCCAAGAGATTCAAGTTAGATCCTGGCCATAATCTCCTGCCAGATTTGTGGTAACCTCCCCCTAACAAAAATATCATGTTAACTCCATATACTGTCTCCTGTTATTCCCAAATTGAGTCTGCTAACAAAACTCAGCTCTACACGCTCCTGCCCAACAAAATAATGATGCTATCTCCGAGATCACAAAACCTCAAAGAAATTAATGACTGGAAAAATGGAATTCATGATCCCTGAAAGAAGATGAGGGAAGACAGGGGATGAGGATATTCCAGTGACTGCCATGACTCCTCAGAGCCCTTCAATTGCTTTCTCCAAGTGCTTTCTCAAATATGATTTAATACTTCAGACAGCACCAATATGAACTGGATATTGCTTTTAGAAAGTGTCATGTTTTCACATAGAAATGCTTTGGTTAAACTGGCCCAGGTAGCAACTAAGGTAGCAATCCCATGACTAGCAGCTAATCTAGAAACTCACTATTGCTTCAAGAGCACTATCACCTTCCTCTTCCCCTACTCACACATCTTTTCATGAGCTGATTCAACTCAGCTAGCCAGAAAGAAATACAATTTATTTCACCTGCCAACTTTCTTTCCAGGCTGGTGAGTGAACTGTAAGGCAAAGTAAGCATCAGAGACACTGAGTGGGAGCACAACTGCCTCCTTCGAGACCAGTTCCTCCCATCTCATGTAGCCCTACACTACCAGGGGCAGGGGAGAAAGTAAGTTGCAACAGAAAGGTTGCCTCTCCCCCTCACACAACACATGAGTTTTAACCTCCAACTCAAGAGACAAATATACTCACTCAAATCCAGAAATTTCCTTTTTAATCTGAGTTTTCACTAGATTACCCGAAAATAAATAAGTGCTTTTTAAATTGTATTAATAAATTTCAAAACTATATTTAGAATTACTACATCAAATTAGTCATCCCCAAATTATCATATATTCCTCTAGGAAATACTAAGATTAATTGCCTGTAAATTCCCAAAGATACTGAATACTAATAATATCGCTATTACTTTGCATTTACTTTAATTAAACTGTAAACAAGCCTCTGGTCTTGAGACATAAATGTCCATTTAGTGTTCCAAGGAAGCTGCTATTAGGTGTTGTGGACAGAACATTATTTTCCTACCAGTATTATAAAAATTCTTTTCAATAACTTGGAGCCTCCGATCTGTGCATCTCAGAATAAATTTACACTCATCATACAATTTGATCATGGTAAGATTCAGAGGGAGGCAAGCCTTGGAGTGATTCAGGCTGCTTTAAGAATCATCATGTGTATAAACCCCCCCAAAAAAATTACTTGAGTGAATGCATTCAACATCTAATTCCTCTCCAGATCCATGGCTTGATGCCTGTCAGCTAAAACCATGCCATCAGGTAGCCCAATCCCAATTTAATTGCATCCTTACTAGGTGGGACACCGACAAATCCGCCCAGAGCTGCAGTGGTTGTGCTCTGAGTTTCTAGAGCAATTGCCCAGGCATTAGTTGCCTTTGGCCACCCCATGACATTGTATTAGTCACATTCAGTGGCTGATGCAGCTTCAAGTTATGCCAGTTAAGTAATCACTAATTCATCCTGCTGTCAGCAACCAGGCTCTAATGCAGCTAAATCTCCCAGAAACGTGCAGTCAATTGTTATTAGATTATTACTAGAGCTTCCCTGACCTTTGGTGTCTCGGAATTAAGCTGCTCAGGGACTGAAATAAGCATCTCATTTAGGTGCACAGTAGTAATCTCATCTTAAAGTATAATGACTGGAAGGCACTTACATGTATCTTCCAAGGTATTTGAAACTGTTACTTAGTAGTTGACATTTCCAAATTACACACCTCCTGAACTATTCCATATGGGGTAAAATGGCATCTAATTCAGCTTCTCATGCTCTTGGCTATGTGGAACTTACCTTGCTTTATGCTACAAGACTTTGTGCACACATTAATCGATCCACCTTCTAGGGGGTTGTTAAGCATTTTTCTTAAATGCCTGCAACAACTGTTTCATGTGTAACAAGCAGAAGTGTTCAAAATAAAAATGATTTAACTTCTGAAGCACATGAAGTTGTCTCTTGCCTGTGCAAATGCAGATTTGCTGGAAGGAGGATTCATTCACTCTCTACCCTCTTTACTTTCGCAGTAGGTAGCTTCTAGCACCTCGCTGCATCTGTTCATCAGGGTTTTAAGACTCATGTAGTCTGGAGATAACACTTGGTTCCCAATATTATGTCCACCTATGTAAGTAGGTAGGTGTCAAAAAACTGTGTTTCTCTAACTTTCCTAATTTCCACTAAATTGCCATAGAAATAGTGTAACAAATTTCCCCAACCCCTGCAAAAGAGATTAGGGAAAGTGTGAAGGGACAGTAATTGCCTGCTTCACCTACAAAATGACAAAATATTAGTAACCACATTTGTAAAACTTTACAAAGTACAGAAAGAGTTGTGGAAGACCACCTACTAGTGGTTTACTTAGGAGGACAAATTTCTGACCTGAACTTCTTTCTAGCAAAGGAACAAGGATGTAACCTTGAGTAAATATGACAAGAGTTGTACTGCGAGACAGAGAGGATGAATGAATAGTGAGGAATTCATGGCTAAGTCTACACCTGACAGAATCACCGCAGTTCCCATCAGCTGTGGTCTTTTCAGCCTATTAATTTCAGGGATGAGCTTGCACTGATGGTATTTCAACTTCAGGTAACAAATTGACCCAAGCTCTTCGTAAGTGTTCAATGTTTCTGAATATATCCAACTACATGTTTAGGGTAATAAAGGAGGCTCAACATGATCCTCATAGCTCACAACTAAGACTAAGGAAAAATTCCTGACTGTCTGCTGAGAGCTTTTTCTATTCAGTTTCTTTGAAGAAATCTGGAATTGTTTCTTAAGCAGTTTAGCACAGAAAACAATAGAGCTTTGTAATATAAAGCCGACATGACTTTAAATAGAAGCTTTATCGATTTGATAGTCACTCTGAGCATCAAATATTTTTTCAGAGATGTTACATACACTAGTGTTGTAAAATGTTAGTGAGAAGTTCCCTAACTCTGCCACTCTTTCTTCAGAACATTTTATTACATTCCCACCTTCACTTTCAGTTTTCACGTATTGAAACATTCATTAGCCAAAATAAATTAAAAATAATAATAAAAAATGTGAATAGAAAGCATCAGTCTCTTAAAGAAAACGAAAGATCTGGAAAGCTGGAATAGCAATGAATTTAACAATCATTGCTCTTCATACTGCCAGAGGTGGACAACCCCGTGCAGATATGAAAAAACCTACTGAAACCCAGTTCCGAGCTGACAAACTTAATCACCTTCCCTACCTACAGGATTATCCTTTAGAGTCAAAATTCAGCAATATATTCTATATATTGCAGCACACCAAATATAATACTTGGCTCACAACCTCCTTGAATTACATAGTCATTTTGTATTTTCATAATAGTCAATACTCTTATACTAGAATCTTCAAAATAAAACAGGATTCTAAGGAACAATGCAACATCTTAGGAAGGCCAACATCACTCTGGTTGTTGGAATCCCTGCTAGGTGTCTACCTAGCCTGCTTTTAATCTGCCAGGAAATACTACAGATTCTGCCTTGGAATTGTGGACGGGAATAGGTAACAATTCCAGGAAGATCTTCTGTGTCTTTATCATCTGCTGGTGACCTCTATCTACAGCAAGATTTCAAATTATTTCTCACTACACTTGCAAACCTTACAGAACAAATGCAAGCTACTACTAATGCCACAGTAACACCATAATCAGAGCAACAGACTTACAGAAAAGCAGTAAGTGAACTCTGCTAGAAACTGAACTCCGCTAGAAACAGACCTTGTCCTCCATTTCTCCTGCACAGGGAAAAGAAGACAAAGAGGCTGTTTTCCTGATATACCTAAGTTTTCTAATGAACTTGTGTAGCCTTTGGCAGGTAAGAGCCACAGCTGAGCTTCACCGTATTGGAGAGACCACAATAATTTTCTTCACCTCTCATCAAGACCTGTGATGGTGGTAACTCGTGATGTGTAAAGGGACTGTATATGGCTTAACCAGGAGATGACAGTAACAACCTGACCAAGCTCACTATTTGACAAACACATAGCTCTTGAGGTCTTTCAACAGAAATGGCATGATAGCAGGGTGAAAGAGTAAACAAATATATAGAAATATAAAGTTGTTTTTTATAGGAGATGAAAACTGAAACCTACACAGATGCTATTTGAAGAAACATAAGTAAGGTAAACAAGTATAAGTGAGAAGAACAAATGATATTTGCAGGTGTTGCATAACTGGCCTCTCTCTCCTACTAACAACCACTACCATGGCAAAAATTAGTCTCAGTTGCCTTCCTCCCTTCTCCTACAATTGCCAGGCAAGGAGTTGATGGGGTGGCTTGGACAGCAGAATGACTTTAAAAGCCTGGACTAACATAAATAGGGGCCATCCCATCCAGACCTGAACCAGACCAGAAATTCCACCCAGCTATCTGTACTCTCTACTTGGTTGCAATAGTCTAGAACACATAAATTGTTCATATCAGCAAGATAAGAAAGTCATTTTCCTTGTAGTCCAGACTCAGAGAGATCAAGCTGCCTTTTTTTTTTCTTAATTTCATAACAAACTGGTCAGTGACTGAAAGACTCCACTGTAACAACTGGCAGAGGAAGGCGGCCAAAGGTTTCAACTAAAATAAGACTTGGCAGAAGGCCCACAGACATGTGGTATCATCAAAGGACAGACTGCAGGAAGAAATAATGAAACCAGGAGGATTAGTGGACTTGAGCTTTGGAATAAGAGTAAGAGAGCAGAATTAGATCATGTTTTCCTGACACGTTCTGTAATTGAGATTTAGATATGTGCACAACAGGTGTGTGGTTAAATACACATGAATTAATAAAGATGCCTCCTGCCATTTGCAGTGGCACTAGAGCATCTGTCCCACCCCCTGCCTGAGGCTTGAGAATGACCTAGAACCAAAGCACATACCAGTCTGTGAGAAGGAATACTCATCTCTACAGTTTGCTTGGCAGACAGACACTTCCAAGCGTATCTCTTGTTGACAAATTAGTAAAATGTACTTGATGTAAACATTTAAATATTTCTCCCTGAAGTCTACGAAGTGTAACTTTTAGTGCATTCATTAGTATTCTCATACTGAAGTGCAGTGAAATATAACAAGCTATGAACCACCCATGTCCAACAGGAGAACTCATCTAAATCAACCTCCATAACCTAGACAGACAATTCATGAAGCCTGCAAAGACAGTGACGCCAATGAACTTGGAAGCCATTTCCCTGTAACCCAGAGATCATTTCTGTATGATCACCAACCAACAATACTCAACTAAATCTACCTTACTGCTCTAACTGGGGAGGAATCAGAAACTGAAATTGAAATCTGACATAGAATAAAATCATACAAACATTTTAGGTTGGAAAAGACACTGAAGATCGAGTCCAAACGCAATGATCCTGCAGAAAACTCAAAAGTGTTGACAACCATCTTTAAAGGTTATTAAACCAAGGCAAAATTGCAATTCCTTTAGATTCCCCTCCAACTTTTTGCCACTCATACTTGTTACTATTAGAAGTAAATATATGACCTGCAAGCACTGAATAAGGTAAGGCTTAGTCTGAATTTCTTGTCCTCGTTCACAGAAATAATTCATAGAGCACTGGTTTATGAATAATAATTCATAAAAGAGTGGTTTATATTAGCTTTGAGATTAGGAATTCTACAAGCCAGTGTCCAGCCAGTATTGTTTGAGTCTGTTTTCAAAAAAAAGGCAATGAACACAGAAAATGTGTGCCACAAAACAAGATAAACCTGTGTGATATGTTTTAACTGCCATGATTTGTATTAATTATCCAACACCATGACTTAAGACTGTTTTCTGAGAACCTAAAAGAAAATATGAATGCCTACCACCTATTGCAGAATCAAGCCTTTCTGTTCACAAACTTCACAGTTATCTTTGTAAATATGCTGCACTCTAATTGTGTAAGAACCAAGCCACCACTATGTACACATCATACTTCTCACATAACCTTTAAAAATAATGTCCCTCCAAAATTCAAACACTGTAATGAGATTCAATTCTTAAATAATCTACCCAGAGAAAGAGGAAAAGAAAAGGTGTGTATGAGAGATGCTCTTCCCTGTTGCAGGAGGAAATGTGAAAGGAGGCCAGAGAAACTTTTTACTTATCTTGTAAGTTTAGTGCAGTATAACTTGCATCACTGCTGCATTGTACTACTATTGCATCATCATACTATGAACGAGCTAGTCATAAAAACATAACAGCTTAAAATGCACTAATACTCTTGCAGGCAAGCAAGATTTAAGTAAGCATGAGGTAAATGGATGCAGTGAATGAAGTGAGTGGACACTGTGCATCAAGCACTGTGTTCCTTTACTGGGCCACTTGGAAACAGTGATCAGTGACACAGATTTCTTGCAGCTTTTTTGATTCAAGCAGGTTTAATAAAACTTCACATAAAGAATATATATGCATTTTTTCCCCCACATTAATTTTGGAGGCTGGAAGGGATAAGAAAAATTAGCATTGGTAATTACATGCAAACAATTGTGACATTAATTTATTGGGGGAAAAAAAGAAAAGATAATTTAAAATAGCACAAACAGCAGTTGCTTAGATGGATTAATGGTAAGTAATCCTCCCAGTACTTCCTTGTAAAAGCTGATTAAATTTGTTTGCAAAACTGCAGGAAAATTGTCCTCTATTTTTCTAAGAAACTCACACTGTAATTTAGTTTGTAACCTTCCCACCATACTGGGCATCCTACATTTTATTACCCCCATTAGAGCTGTCACTAACAGCAGCAGTTATAAGCAGACCCTTAGCACTTTTTATTTCTTCTGGTGAAGGGACCACCACCTTGAGTTACGGTGATTTTAAGGATGGGTCTACATAACCCAGCCAAAACAAAGATTCCAGACATTGCAGAATAGGACATAAAATATCTGTGTGAGAATAAGACATGCTCTACCTCTGACTCCAGCTCACCTACTGAACCCAGTAGATGGGGGTATGACACATTTATGATTCCAAAATGTGTTATGTTTGGTGGATACCTGCAGAGCTATAGTGCAGTTATTCTAAGTTGCTTTCTTGGTAAATTTAGCATTCAGTATTGAGTTTGATGGAGTAAAAACTTAACAGTCTGCACTTGTTCATAGTTGGCCAAGATGTGTTGATTCAACACAATACTAGCAGTGATTTCCTTTCATGCTAATATAATTTTTTTTTATCCATAGCATAACTATAGACCTTTAAGACAGGGGTCCTGTGAGTCCAATAAAACCCTTCAGCAAACAGTGTTGCCTTTGCAATTTTTCCCCCCCAAAAGCAATGAAGTTTTTAAGGACAGGTCAGATACTAAGAAACAACATTTTGAGTGATTAACTGCCTTTTCTCCAGCCCAGTAACCAACTGCAACAACTTGCTATAGGTTTGCCTCAATTTCTTGTTCCAGCAATGGTGCAGGTGTAACAGCAGTTCTCATTCCGTAAGTGTATGTTATTTTTATCACCACTGTCTTTCGTTACTATAAGAGCTGAAAAGGTAAGGGATTACTGCATTCTCATTGGTACATAAGATGATACACACTTCAAAATGAAGAAAATTAATCATTATTCTTGCCTTTATTTTTCCCTAAATCAACATTAAGATTTTCACACCCTTTTCTAGTCATGAGCCTGTAACACTGTACTAATTTCTCTTGATCTGAAAGTATTTTAGAATAAAACCCTCACTCTT
>NW_009914151.1:33422-101188 GCF_000696875.1 Nestor notabilis
GCTATAGATATTTTCCTTAGTGCCCTTCCCTTTATCTTTCTAAAGGAACTCCTGATTTTCTGTCTGTATCTTCCCCCCAGACAATTTCAAATACAGTTTTTCTGAGTTTTGGGAAATTAGCCCTTTTGATATAAGTTTGTGATTGGACTTGTC
The DNA here is from genome assembly GCF_000696875.1 of Nestor notabilis. NCBI lineage: Eukaryota > Metazoa > Chordata > Aves > Psittaciformes > Psittacidae > Nestor > Nestor notabilis. The sequence continues at coordinate 33,576 of NW_009914151.1, forward strand.
CTCTGTTTGCCTGTATTAAATAAAATCAGGTCAAGATTACTGGTCCCTAGGCAACCATCAGCTTGCAGTCCAGTGGTTAGTTCATCTTTATCCATCAAAACGAAACTCAGAACTGACTTATTATATATTCAGCGCAATACCTTTTTGCTTTAGCAAATTATCCTCTATTTTCCAGCAACAATAGCTTGGTTTATGTCAAACTGCACAGACCTTCCACTAAATGTTTCTTAAATTGAACTTCCCCCATAACACCACCATTTTATTAACTGTGAATTACAGAGGTACTTAAAGTAACTCTTCTTTTCTGTAGTATCATTTGATGGTTGGCAACTGATCCCTCTGGCAGCATATCGATCCACACACTTTCAAAAACCCATGGTTACATTCTCAGGAACTCTAAGAAAGGTAAGGAAGTCTTTAAAAAACAGAGGGCTACCTGACTTGTTATTCTCTCTATCCTTCATACAGTGACACTACTTCAGTTCAAATGATTCTACCAGTTATATTCAACTTCTCATCGCACCTTTTGCTTGTTATCTACACATCTACCATTACTGAAGAAGGAACTGAAAAAATATTCTCTGTGTTATATGGAGCTTCACTGCAATTTTTCTAGATGCACCAAGTTGCAGTTTGTATGTATTTTCCTTCATTACTAACTTCTTACCAAAACTGTGATTTAAAACCATCCTGGCTTTTTGTATGAAGTTTTCAACACAGATGATTAATCTTCTTCCTGAAAGATGCAGAACACCTTGTTTCTGTGGCTCCCCTGACCACAGATGCAATGTAGGGTTCCACAACAATGGACTTCCAGCTGTAACTCCACTGGAGTACCTCCTGCTGAGCCTCCAAGCTCTTTCTGTGGTCACAAATGACGGAATGCATAAACATATCCAAACAGATCAAAATCATCATGCAAGTTGGGGATTTTATTTTTCTTTTTCTTTTCTTTATACAAAACATACATTTGTCTTCATAGGACAACCCCTTTGTGAACTATTAAGGACATGCATGGTGCACACCTTAGACTCCACTAAGCATTAGTGATAAAAGATCAATAAAGCTCTTTTTTTCCTAATTCAAGCAGATCAGGCTCATTTTAAAGAATAGATAGTTCAAAATCAAGTGATAATACAGAAATTCATTGAAAGGGATTTTCTGATAAATTAGTCTTCCCCTTATTTTTAAACAGAATGTTACAACATGAACAAATAAATCCTGTCTTCTATACTGAACTTGTTTACATGGTTTATGCTTGCCAAACCCTGCACATGCAAACATAAAAATAATGGTTTGTTCGAAAGTTATACTTAAACACTGCTTACCATCTATTTTTTTTATATATTAATTCTTGTAAACTAGTGTTGAAGAGTTTTTACAAGTACAAAATACAGACGTATCACCCCCAGTTAGGTAAGAAAATTTCTAGCTTAATTTTCATCTCTTACCTCCTTCATTTGCTGCTCTCTGAGAGGCAGTTGGCTACTGTCCAGCTTAACTCATGTAACATTTTGTTGCTTATGTTTAATGTAGTTGCAAATATGACATGCATTCATAATTAACCTCAACGGGTAAGCCTAGAGCCTGAGACATGCTGGAAAACACTAAAATAAGAATGGCTAATCTCTTCAAGAGCAAAAAGTGGAAAAGATACTACTAATGAAAATAAACCAATAAAAATATCTATTATGGCTCAAACACGCTGCAACATCATTGCCCATGACACTGGAAAGAATACAGCCACTTTACTAATGAAATTAAATTATTCTAGTTACAACATATATGAGTCTGCACAGTCTACTTAACGAGTCTGTAAATCTAATCAGAGGAACCTGGGGTAGTCTGGTCCTGTCTGGACAGATCTGAAAAGCTGGAAGGCTTTCACTACCACACAGCAAAAAATCTTCAAAACCTTGCAACACCACTTCTGGCATTTGCCCCTACGTCTTCCTTCGCTCCATCTGCTGGAAATGTACCCTACATACACACGGAGCCTTTCAAAAAAATCCCCCAACACTTGACTAATGGTGGATGCATCCACACAGACCTCCACTGACATGATGACCTTGCTAGAGACAAATTGCATATAGCAGTCTTTATAGCTCTTGGCTGTAAGGAGCAGAAAACTAAGGTAGACTGTAAGCACGACTGATGGAAAGGGAGTAAATGTTTGCCTGGAGATGGCCACATCCCAGAAGTAACATGAAGAAAGAACCCTAACGACCAGAACCCAAAAATAAAATTTGGGAGTAACCAACAAGAAGTGGGATATGAGATTAAATCATTCAAAGTAGTGTTAGCTGCAAAGACTCATTTAACGATCAGGCCAAGAGACTGGTGACATGCCCTGGCACAATAGAGCAATTTTGTCAAGGGAGAGGAGGTAGACCCTCCAAGTACCTGGAAGAACTTCAGCTACAGGACCAACAACTATGCAGACACACTGAAGCCTTTTCCTCATCACTGGACCTGGGACAAAACTCCATGTTGGTCCCTGACCAGGACTGTGGTCAACACAACCCCATCCTGATCAGTGACTGGATCCCAACACAGGCAGCCTCCCTCAGACACCCACTGGGATGGATAAGCAGAGACAAGACCTCCTCTGGGAAGCCATGGCACAGGCAGCAGAGAGCAGGCAACTCAGACAGGTCATAGGCAGTGTTAAGAGCATACACTTAGATTAGATATTAGGAAGAAGTTTTTCATTATGAGGGTGCTGAGGCGCTGGCACAGGTTGCCCAGAGAAGCTGTGGCTGCCCCATCCCTGGCAGTGTTCAAGGCCAGGCTGTATGGGGCTTTGAGCAACCTGGTCTAATGGAAGGTGTTCCTGCCCATGGTAGAGGGAGTTGAAACCCGATGAGCTTTAAGGTCCCTTCCAACCCAAACCATTCCATGATTCCATGATTATTTGTTATTGGTTTATGCAGTTTTTCTTTAGCTTTATTGCTTTACTAACTTCAGGTACTTTAATCAGTTAATAAAACAAGTATTTCAATTAAGCGAGCATTTGTTTATTTCCCTGGCATTGGCACATGCACACTAATCGATTGGCTGTCACAGCCCTACTGTGACAAAGTTCAGTGCACAGCATGCAAGCAGGAGGCACTGAAGGTATTGAAGGCTGCAAATTGATCCCTGTGCTCCAGGGCCACAGCTGCCCTCGGACAAACTGGGGGAGCACATGGGCAGTGTGAGGCTACTGCCCCTGCAATGAATAAATACCCCCAATATGACTCAGTGGAAAGCAACTTAAATGCTTCTCTTGGTTATTCCCCCCCACTGCACAAAAAAACATGATATAATCTGTGTATTTATTTTGCATCACAAAGACAATGTGATGCTTGCATACACACCCCTGTCCAGTTTTAAAATACAGCACATTATGCCTTATTTTCTTCTCTGAAGACATAAATAATCAAGAGAAACTGTGCTAATAGGCACCAACAACTATGATAAATAAAAAAAGTAGAACAAAACAAAACTCTATAGCACATCTTTGTACCTGGCTGACTGAAGGGAAGGAAAAAACCATACCACCTACAGCCCCACAGAAGAAAATCCTTAGATTTCTCATAGAGCAATGGGAGACTAATTACCAGGAAGACATTAAAGTATGCTTATGTACCACAGCTTAATAGGCAGAGCAAAGCTAGGTTTATCCCCCAAATTTCCAAAGCTGAAGGGTACTAAGACAGCAGCAGCTCCAAGAAAATAAAAAAAAGGATCTTCAACATTCAGTGTCCCAGAGGATACATAAGAAACTGGAATAGCTTATGGTACTATGAACTTATAAATCCACTGTAGTAAAAAAGATCAAAAGAAAAGCCTGCCCTTATGAAGTAGGAACAAATCATATTAGTGCAGTGGTATAAGCATAATCAGCATTATCCTGGATTTCACTGATCATTCCCATCTGTATCTAAAGGAAAACCAAAAATGGAAGTAGATTAATTTTGATGTGGGACAGATTCTGAGGAAGAATCTAATAAAGCTGCAATACACAGAGGAAAGACTCGACAGCAACTGGTATCAGTCTATCCAGGCAATAACAGGAGAAGAGACTGTAATATGTGCACGAAGTCCTTTTTCCCATAACATGTTTCATTTTTTCACCACTTCTATAGCTCCAGGTCTACAAAATCTACAGTTTTACAGCAAGTACAAAGGACTTAAGAGCTGTTCTGAGACTGAAATGTAGAAGCTAAAAAACCAAAAACAAGACAAACCCAACCTTACAACTCATGCAGGAGTGCAGTCTTTTATATTGTGAAAACAATGAACTCCAAGAAGTACTGCAGATGAATAAGAGAGCCTGAATTGATTTTCCAAAAAACTAAAATTTTTGGAATTTAACTATAGAATTAAACAGCATTTTGAAAATTAATGCTAAAAAGCTCAGCAGTTAAAGTAAATGAATAATAATTTTTAAAGTAAATTAGAAACCAATACTGAAACACTGCCAAAAATGGACAAAAGAAAATAAGCTAAAATTGCCACATGCAGCAGAGCAAGAGAGCAGCAACAGGGCTGATTACATGGGGGCTGCATTATCCTGAGGCAAACAAGTGTTTAAGACCAACACGATTCTTTTCCAAGAGTGCTCAGGCACTGGAACAGGCTGCCCAGGACAGTGGTGGAATCACTGTCCCTGGAAGTGTTTAAAACCTGTGTAGACGAGGCCCTCAGTGACATGGTTTAGTGGTGGACTTGGCAGTCCTGGGGTAATGGTTGGAGTTGGTGATCTCAGAGGTCTTTTCCAACCTAGTTGATTCTATGATTCTATGACAAAATCCATGGCCTGCTTGAAGCTCCCAACCCTCCCAGCACAAACAATTTCGAAGGAAAACTCTTACATAAAGCTTTAAGAAGAATCTTCCAATGTTACTGTTGTAGATCTGTGCACAGTGTATTGGGGGGAAATTACGGCCTTGCTTGCTAGACCCTGCATGTGCTAACATAAAAATCAGAATAATCCAGTGGCAAGCAAGAGTACTAAGCTTTACATTTTGGAAATATAGTGAGAAGTCTCATCCTACCCATGTGATCTTTATATTACAGATACCTTGTTGGGTATCTTCATTACAAATTTTACAAGATTCTTCTTTATGATCGAAAATCAGACACTGACAAGGCCTCTTTTGAAAAATAAAAACCCCAAAACACAACCAAAAGAGGAAAATTTTGTTGACATCTTACAACACCTAGTGTTAGCAAGACTAAAATAAAGCTCAATAAAATGAAAGGTACTCCCAAACCTGCAGTTCACTGTCCAGTCTTCAGTCCCCGCTCTGTGCCTGCTTACCATAGCAAAAATCAACAGACATCCCATTTGTAACATGAATCAGTGTAAGAGGACTGCACGAACACAAGAGTAAAAGGGCAATCGGAAAGGCAAGCATAACATCTCTGTGCATCTTCCTCCCCAGCAACAATGTCAGGCAATAGCTGCAGGCTTTCACACAAGAAACGTGACAGCTAGCAAAAATGGAAATACAATTTCACATAAGTATCGTTTGGCTCCTCACCTTCTTGTAAGGCAGTTGAAAGTTGTGCGAGAAACAGCAAAACTGTAAGCCTGTTTCTGTAATTTCTTTCCAAAGCATAGAGAACAAGCATACTAAACAATTATGTCAATACAAAAGTAGTAATCAATTAGAAGACATTATATCTTATGTAAATATAAATATCAAAGCATTTCTCATTCATATTTCAAACTGAGGATTAAGAGAGCACCCAATTATTCACTCAATCTGCTCATTTAAGAATCCATCAACTAAAGAGATTAACACGCCTTATGGTTGTAGAACATGAGACAGCTTTGTCCCCGTATCTGCACTAGTCCCATAAATAAATGCATTCTTAGCACGTATTAACATTTCTTAGCTGTCACCTGTGAAATGACCCTAAATTTGAGATAATGAAAGCATTCAACTTTTACATCTCCCTAGTACAATACAGCAACTACAGTAAGGAAAGCCAATTCAAGTAATTTATTTTTAGTAAATTAATCATTGTAAAAAGGTTGTTCATTTTTCTTTAGGAGACCACATAAAATACGTGAGAGAATATTTGAGACACGCTATTTGAAGTGTAACTGTGCCATGATGAGCCTGTAACCAGAAGTGCTCTATTGCATTATTACAAGTGATTAGACGAATAAGAGGATGGTAACAGCTGCTTTACCTAAAAATCAAAAATACTTTTTTATCCACTGAACGCTAAAGAATTAGCCAACTGAAAGACAGCTTGCCATCCCATAGCACAATATGTCCCACAAGGAACTGAGGAAGGAAAACCAACCCTGGGATTGCCATCTCCCCATCCATCCATGAGTCCTGCCCTGTCTACTACTGCTTCCAAGCTGAGGAGGGGAATTACCAGCACTTGCTCTTTGATGAGAACACAAGCATCTCAAACCCATCACTGAGAACCCATTGTTCAAAGAGTATTTTTCTCTGAGATTTCACACTAATGCATTTCTTTCTACCCTTGTGCAGATCAGGGTAGCAAATAGTAAGAAATCTCAAGGTAACTTCAGGAGTGAAATAATACAAAGCATAGGTAAATTGTAACCAGTTGCTTTGTTCATGCCTCAAGTATGGTAAAGAGCATTTTAAATGTTCATAGAATGGCTTGGGTTGGAAGGGAACCTTGAAGATCATCTATATCTTTAAGGTCCCTTCCAAGGTTCTGCCATGGGCAGGGACATCTTCCACTAGAACAGGCTCAAAGGCGTGTCCAACCTGGCCTTCAACACTGCCAGGGATGGGGCAGCCACAGCTTCTCTGGGCAACCTGTGCCAGGGCCTCACCACCCTCCCAGTAAAGAATTTCCTTCTAATAGCTAATCTAAATCTCCCTTCTTTGCATTTAAAGACATTACTCCTTGTCCTATCTCTACAGGCCCTTGTAAAAGGCCCCTCTCCAGATTTCCTGTAGGCCCCCTTTAGGTACTGGAAGCTGCTCTAAGGTCTCCCCGAAGCCTTCTCTTCTCCAGGCTGAAAAAGCCCAGCTCTCTCAGCCTCTCTTCATAGCAGAGGTGCTCCAGTCCTCTGAGCATCTTTGTGTCCCTCCTCTGGACTTGCTCCACATCCCTGTTGTGTTGGAGGCCCCAGAAGTGAATGCAGTTCTGCAGGTGGGGTCTCATGAGAGCAGAGTAGAGGGGGAGAATCACCTCCCTTGACCTGGTGGTCACGCTTCTTTTGATGCAGCCCAGCATACAGTTGGCATTTTATGTCTACAATGATGCTACGCAACAGGTCAATAATCCAATTTTAATGGAATTCTATATTTTTTATTCTGATTTTGCCTTTTTTATATTCTGTCATAACAGACAGAGCACCACGACACAGAAAAAAATACTCACAATAGGATCGTGCTTCGGGCATTTCATTTCCAAAAATTATTTGCTAAAGGTGTACTCATACCTGCATTCAGTTTCTGTACAAGTAGAATATATAAGCAGTGTAACTACATTTCATAGAACCATAGGATAGTTAGGGTTGGAAAGGACCTTAAGATCATCTAGTTCCAATCTGATCTACAGACTGAAGGTTGTCAGGTTGTGTCAGTTCTGAATAAGCACACTGAGTATGTTAACTAAAAAGCTCAGCAACTGCAGTTTGTAAGCCTTTACACAGCCAATTAAACCAGGGGAACGATAAAGGAAGGCACACACTATAATGTGTAGCTTAGGATGCATTTTCTACGTACCCGGCCACCATGCAATGGATCCAGATATTGCAAACACTTGTGGAGAAAGCTTGTTTTTACACTATCTATATGTGTCAAGGTATGTGTTGGGCTCTTCCTTCTGCTCTACACATACAGCAAAAGCAACATGTTATTTTTCCCCTTGACCTCCTCTCATCAGAGGGCTATCAGGACTATCACCCACAGAGGATAAGCCTTGACCATACGCTCAATCAGTTCTAACTGATTTCCATTGTTTACTGTCCCTCGCCTTCTTGTCTGTGTGCACCTTTTCTCTACAGGTGACTTTAAGCATGACACATTCAAATTCTTAGCTTAGGATATAAATCTCAAAACTTACTGGAAAACCAGAGACTAAGGTAACTTATTCAAGTGCAACAACACAACACCACTCCTCTGTACATTAACACAGTACTTATAGGGTGGCTGGAACTAGTTTCAAATACAAATGGCAGGGATTATGAGACAGGGCTGCTTTGTATATATCAGTCATTTTTTAATGAAGTCCCTGATACACCCTGACCTCCTTGTGAATCATGCTGTCATTACCAGAAGTAATTCCAGCTTAGCTGGTTCTACACAGTCTAGGTGAAGGCTGGTATGACACTGAATTGAAAGAAGAGTGCTGAACTTCGTGGTTTTTTAGTAATTCACACATTTAAAGCAAGGCCACCTGAAAGGCTTGATCCTGGGAATGCAGAAGGACCACTTTCCATACCCATTGTATGTGACAAGCATGTCGAAGGCCCTGGTCCCACAGAAGGAGGCTTAGAGAAAAGTAGAGGCAGCTGAACTTTGTGGTTCAGAAAAAAAACCAAAAACCAAGAGCTGGACACAACATCAGGAAGGGACTGAAGATGAACACAGAGAGAGCTTACTCCCTATGGGACTATGGGGCAAGGGAAGAGAGACAGAACGCCCTATGTCTCCTGGTAAAGATGACAACCACTAGAAAAACACCATTCCTAGTTTTGATCCAGGGGAAAAGTTCCCAAGACAATTTGCCAAAATGTTTGGCAAACCCATGAGACATACCAAAACCAAGTATATTGAACATGGATTATTACACTTCCAGAATTCAAATTCCTTGAGAGAAAAGAAAGCATCTTGCACCACTATGTCAGCCCATGTAAAATAGAATCCATGGAAAACTGCGATCGTGCTGCAGAGTGCCCTGAGCTTTAATGCCATTAGTATTCCTGAAGGACTAGCTCTTCAACAGAAAAGTCCGGGAAGGCGTGAACAGCAGGTCTCTGCAAACACCAAACAGCCATTACAGTATTGCAAGGAAGATCAGGTTCATCTTGGAAATAGGAAAGGTCCACTCTGAAAGCACTTCCTCTGTTTCCTGAGGACAAGGTAACCATGACCTGAAGGCGAAGCCAAGAACAGGGTGCCAGACAGGTGTGAGGCTGGCTGTCTTCCAGAGCTGGAAGGAAAGTCCTAAAAATCATAAAATGAGCCCTTACAGCAAAGAAACGCTCTTGTGACACAGAAGCCACAATTGCCATGACAAACTTCAGAAGTTACAGCAGTTGTACATTCGTCAGGAGATAGAAGAAATATCTATAACATTGTCTGGAAGGCATTTGAAACCTCCTTTAGATAAACCTGCCCTTTGCCACTGAAACAGAGATACAGAACTGATCCCCCCAAGCTACTCTCAGACTGATGGGGATTCCACACAGGGCTCGTAACTCAAAGCTCCAAGTGCTTTGTGTAATCTGCACGTCCGGTCTCCCTCTTTTTTTCTCCCTTTCGAAGAGCAGTACTAATATATATAGAGAGTTTCTATGTCTGATTAGTTCAGACCCTAGCATTTCATTTTGTCCATCAGGGAGTCCCCTTCAGCCCATGCTTCCATTCATGAAACCATTTACACATTTACAGCTCAACTTAAAGAGGGGCTTCAGTTGTTTCCAGGAACTGCTGAGGAAAGCACACTCCATATGGGGCTAAGACCTGGCACACAATGGTCCCTCTTATGGGCTGGTTTCCACCACCCCATCAGCGCTCATAAGCCCCATAAGAACAGTGACACTATCCCAACAAATGTTCAGACCTGTCACTGGGGCAGCTGGATCCCCATATGCATAAATTGACGTAAGTAAAAATGTACAGAGGCCACATACAATAAAGCCAATCTAATATCTCTGGTAAATACACAAACCAAATCCAGGCAAACACTTAAGTAGGTCTATGCTGTCCTACTTCCATCAACATCAATGAAGAGACGAAAATTGAAGGCAGCAGAGGATCTTGCATAAGACAACTACATGCATCCTTCTCAAAATCTTACACCGTGATCCATATGAAACAAATTACCTTTGCATATGTCAAATGGTAAATATCCGTTTTCCCTTGCTCTTCAGTGTATTTTAGATGACAATGGAAATCACACATAGCAGATGTTTAGCCAGGAACACAGACCCTCGAGGGTTTGGGTTTGATGCTCACTCCAAGCTTTAAATGCTTAACCAAATCTGTAGAAATCCCTTGTTGCCTCATAATCTCTGCACAGAACACCCAGGCACATCCAAATTTCCACAACCACTTGTGCCACTGATCAAAAAATAAGATGATTAAAGAAAACATTCAAAGGTTTTAGTCCTATTTGGATAAAGCAGACATCAACAGTCTGGACTGTTGGCCAAAGCTTCTTTGAACATTAAGAACTACATCTGGCAAGAAACTACATCTGAGAGTTAACTTTACGCTAAAGCCTAAGAGCCTGTGCTTTTGTGCATAGCACAGAAGACAACGTATCTACTTTTCCTATTAAAGACCAAAAGCTGATCCATCTTAAGCAAAGAAGGCACAAACATATGGGGCTGGATTAACCACCAGTTTTACAAGGTATTGGTTAAAACCACCACAAAATCAAAATGAAGGATTCAGTGTGGATACTATTCCTCTGAAAAGGCAACAGACGCTCATAGGAGTGCCAGCGAGGAGACCAAAAGTACCAGAATTGTCAATGAAGATGAAGCCTTCCTTCTCCATACACACATTTTAGCACAGAAAGTTATAAACACACAGTGCTTAGAAGAGGTTGATCAACTGAGTTCATCAGTTTCAAACTTTTTTTCTTTTCATATTCAACTCTGAAGCTGGCTTTTCTCTTCACTTGTAAGAACACAGGCAGCCAGTGTCAGCTCGACACTCCAACTAGCCCTTGGTTAGTGACCATGACCTTTGGCTAACTGCGCTCTGAGTTTTGTTTGGGATTTCTTTGTTTCTTTTTAAAGTTTCAACAAAAGCTTTTTCTTCCACGTTATCACATTTATCTCAGACTGCTCAGTAAAAGGCAGTCTCTTAAAAAGCAAGAGTGGATGAGCAGAACAAATACTGATTTCATTTAAAATGAATACTTTAAATGTTTGAACAGAGTAGAAATATTCTGCCCTTATAAATCACCTACTCCCTTGTACCAGACGGCAAGTATGATTCAGCTCCAAGCAGAGATTCCTAAACATAAGTGCCTGCATTGCTCTTGTACTCAGCAGAGATTCTGGTCTGAATCTGACAGAACAACCCTGCTCTCCTGCAACAGACACGTATGGCTGGTCAGCTAAATTACTATTTAGGCTCCACCAACATAACAATTTTATCTGCTTTGACTAGAGTGTCATGCTCATAGTTAGATAATTAAATTACAGATGCTTCCATGCAGTCTTTTAATTTGGTATGGACAGAGAGTAAGACTTTAGTAACCAAAAACATGCATCTGATTCTTTTGTGTGACACCACCCCAGAAGAACCCAAGCATGTTTATGTCAGTGGAAATACTGAACTGAAGGTGCTAGACCAAACCAGGCTCTGCCATACCAGCTCCCTTGTGTGCTGGACTAATGGACCATCTTGAATGGACCAAGTCAGACACACTAATTGCTGACAAAACTTGGGTGTGAGTGGTGTTGATGTTACCAAACCTGCAAAACGTAAAGGTAGACAAGATCCTTGTTTCTCCAAGATTTTAGTCTTAATACAAAAACTGGATCTGCTTGAAAGTCTTTATGCAGAATTATTTTAAAAATAAAATAAAATCGGCTTTTGAAAAAAAATGAGAATTCTCCCAGGCAATATTCTATGCTGATTATTATTATTATTCTATTTGTTGGTTGCTTCCAAGCAAAGATACTTCTGTTTTTATAGTGCCCTCCACCCAAAATAGGAAAAATTACATTTCTTGGGTTATTTTTCTGAAAACTAAACTACTTGAAAGCGAACACTGGTACATTTCTGAGCTCTTCTGGACCCTCACAAATTTTCAATACAGCCACTGGCTCCAGCCTCTCACTGAGACCCATGAGACTCTCCTGATGCTATTGCCAGTGACTCCAACTCCCAGATCCACCTACCCTAGCAAGGCCTACCAGAACCACTGGTCAATTCTACCTGCCTGCCTCCACTCACCTTCAGGACTGACCAAAAGATGAGGCACACCCCCCATACTTCAGCTTCCATCTTTATTATCATTAGCTTACAAAGTAAATCTCATGGGACAAAGACCGCATGAGCTGAGAATATACACTTTGCTGTGGAAAATTCCATAGAGAAGGAGAGCCCTGTGGACAACCCAACCCGCCTGCAAATTGCAAAGCTCTAACACTTTTTTCTTGTCCTTTGAATTCTGATCAATGCCTGTTCAGGGGACCAGAACTGCGCTCACTCTTCTGCACCTCCTGGTCACCTATTTTACTTGGTGAAGAGAATCACTATTCAGATAAAGTGTTGTTGCCATAATGTTTCAGTTCTCCCTGTGAGGTTACTTCAATAACCCTTGGACAAATACCTTGCCCAAAGTCCGTGGTAATCCACCAACTAAGGTGCATCTGCCTGAGTGAACTTCATCCAAAGATCTTTTTAGATAAAAAAGTTTAAAAAACCCCACAAAATCCAAACAAGTCTTCCCCCTTCCCCCATCCCCAACCCTCCCAAAACAAACCCACCAAAAACCACCAAAACACCATCCAAACAAAACCAATCTTCAACAGTACTATTAAACACTTTCATTCTTTTTTTTCATGCCATGAACTTCACTCTTCCATATGAGTGCTCAAGACAGGAAGATCTGATAAGTACCTGCCACAGCAGATACTTGAACCTTCCTAAGCTTTGTCTCCATGGTGAAAAAATAACCACCTGCAACTTTTCACTGAACTCTGGCTTACATATTTGTCGAAGCCTAGAACCACATTCATCTTCCATCCTCCTATTGCTGCACACTCGTATAAGCAGGTGTGAGCATCTGGCACCAGTCTGAAAATTGGGAACTCCGCCAATATGATGTGTCCTTTGGGATCAGGTTGTGACCTTGGCGATTCCTATTCACGTTGGTAATTTGAATGTCCTGGTTCCAGGAAGAAGGGAGGGGAGTGAGCGAGTGGCTGCAAGATTCCGAGTTACCAGCTGGGATTAAACCACAACATTGAAGCATACATGTAGGCCACTGTCCCAGCAAAATTCATAAAGAATTCAGGGAAGACTATGAAATTAAACATTAAACATGTTTTCATTGTTTCTCTCTAGATAATTTGTGAGTCAGCCAAGGACAGATTCAGTGACAAGCTCAATTCCTGTGCTGTTAATAGCACAGACATCACAAAAGGACATGGCCTACATTGTGCAAGTCCTGCTACTTTGTATCCTGGGTGGGATGGGGATAAGAATTGAAAGGATGTAAAACCCGCAGGTTGAGGTAAGAACAGTTTCATTACTGAAGTATAGTATAATTATTATTATTATTATAAAGATAAGGGAAATAACAAGAGGGGAGAATATAAAACTAAAAGGGGAAAGGAAAGTAACAATAAACACAAGTGATGCAGAATACAATTGCTCACCACCCACCAACTGATACCCAGCCTGACCTGAGCAGTGATCTGGGCCTTCCAGCTGACTCCCCCCGGTTTATATACTGGGCATGACGTGCTGTGGTATGGAATACCCCTCTGGCTACTTTGGGTCAGGCGTCCTGTCTCTGCTTCCTCCCAGCTTCCTGTGCCCCTCTTCACTGGCAGAACATGAGAGACTGAAAAGACCTTGATCAGAGTAAGCATTACGTGGCAACACTGGTGTGTTATCAGCATTGTTCTCAGAGTAAAGCCAAAACACAGCACTGCACCAGCTATTAGGAAGAAAAATATCTCTATCCCAGCTGAAACCAGGACATACTTCAACAAGAGCTGGATCTTTTGCAAATTGCAACATATAAGATGCTCAAGAAGACAGACTGCAACACCTACCTCTGTACATCTATCTACTGAGATTTTGGCTCTTGCTTATAGTTGGCTGTTCCTCACTGCTTACTACAGTGCTTACTACTGCAGACACTACTATACAGAGCAAGTAGAATGACAATAAGTAAAACTGTCTTTAGGAGAAAGACACGAGGAACACAATTCACCAGTAGACATTACCAGCATATTGAAAACGTGCAAGATGTGTTATGAAGATTGATTCCCCACTAGCCATCAACATACGTCTGTGCAGCATATAGCAGTGGCACACAGGCAGAAGTTAAAACTAGCTAAGAGTCCCAAAAGCAGGAGACTAGCAGTACCACCAAGAAGCAATGTGCAGCCCAGGTGAGGAACTCAGTATTCATGCCAGCTACACTGCATTGCAACATAGCACTGATGTTCCCTGAGTGCCCATGTGTCAGAGACCAAATGACTACCAGCTTCCAGGATGAAGAACTGCATCTCCATATAAAGAAAAAGACAGGCATGAAAGTATTATAGAGGCATTTCTCAAAAGAAGTATGTTTGCACACACTTACATACACAGATAAATTCAATTTTAGGTAAAGGAGATGGAAAACCATGAGTTGAAAAGCTGCCCAGTGTTGGGCAGTGTACCTATACTTTTCAATACTAAGTCAGAGAAACTAAGTTCAGCAAGTCACAGGAATTTAGACATAAAATAAGACTTTCAGAGGCATTGAGCATCTGTTTCTTATTCTTTACAATAGAACCTTGCTTTGCAAAGACAGACAACTATCAAAACCAACAAAGCCTAGTGTAGAACAGCATTCTTGCCAGCACACTTGGACACACTACCTAAGAAATACCAACATCTGCAAAGCAATTCTGACTGCCCCACATGCAAGTACCAGCTGAAAGCAAAGTAACAGTCACAGGGATGAAGGCAGCCCCTTAGCTCCAGACCCAAGAGATGGAACCACTTCAGATTTCATGCTTTTCCACCTCTCAACTCCTGCATTTCTCTGCAACCAAACATCACCCGTTCCTCTTCCCCTCCCAGAATATGGGCAGCATGGTGAAAATGAAGCATGCAGGAGACCATTCCAGTTTTATACTACAGATTTCTTAGTTTTAGAGGAACACATGAGAAGGAAGACTCATTACTAAAATTCTGATTTCTTTCACAACAGGCATCTCATGTTTTACACTCCAACAAATACTACTATATTCACAGATCTAATGATAGGACAGTTCTCAAAAGTTTGCTTTCTTTTTTTTTGATCACATTGCCTTGTTTAACAAAGAGTATTCCCTCCTTTAAAGCCCCTTTTTTCTCCAGGATATTAATAGTTCTCAGTAAATTTGAAAACAAACAGCCAGCTTGCTGGGCTCTTTGCTGTTACCTAACAGCAAACTCCAGCTGATGGACTTATAAATACAAGACAGAGTTGTTATTGTTTGGAAATCAAAGTTATTCTTGCAGACTAGTCCACTGTCATAAGACATTTACAACAATATATGCCCCATCCCTGGCAGTGTTCAAGGCCACGCTGGATGGGGCTTGGAGCAACCTGTTCTAAGTGGAAGGTGTCCCAGCACAAGGCAGAAGGTTGGAACTAGATGATCTTTAAGGTCACTTCCAACCCAAACCATTCTATCAATCTACCATTCTATGATTTTGCCCAACTAGTCAGGCCTACTCTGTCTGAGCAAATGGTCTACAGCACCACACATGTCCCATGGCATGAGGGAAAAGATGGCTGGTCTTGGCTAGCAGTGCTATGGGATCTACCAGCACATGGACAATCTTCTCAGCAGTCAACTCAGCAAATGCTGGGACACACTAGAGTAAGTGCTCACGGGAAAATTCTGTCCCCAAAATTAAGTATTTATGTTGTCACTAGGTAGAATTCTTTTTAACTTAGTTTCCAAAATTTTGCCAGAGCAGCACTTTTAATCATCAAAATGGGATATCAATCTCCAATCAATATAAGCTATACTGTGTTTGACCCTTTAAAAAAAAAAAAAAAAAAAACACAACATCAGCATTTAAAATACCTATAGAAATGGATACTACGTTTAGTCAAAAAGAAAATCCTACAATGAAAAAGTACACTTTACACAAATATTTCATGACTGCAACGTTAAACATTTCATTATGCACTTAAATTATTGATACGTTTATCCACTGTTATGAAAGTAAAACCACTTGTACTTTATGACTTTGCTTTTCTGATGATTTCAGAACAAAATAGTTGAAGATTTAAGAGTGGTTTAGGGTGCAAAAGTTTATTGGTGCAGATTGTTATTTCCCCATCATAATTGAATATGCACTTTCATACAGAAAAAGAAATACATACCAAAAGTTGTATCAAGAGACAAGTAAAGCAAGCACCACCTGAGATTTAGATATAATAATTATTACAATTATATAATAATAAAATCACAAGGAGAATATTAATTCTTACAAAGTGCAAAATTCTTCAGCATCATAATACTCAATGCAGTAATCAATGTATAGAAACAACTCTAGAAGGAAAAAGAAAGAAAATAGCTTATTTATTTACACCAGGAATCTGAAGTCATTGTCATGATTTGGGGTTAGCTTTTGAACTTTGGTGTTAGGATTTCGGGTTGTGTCTGCACCACTGCCATCAATGTTTAGAAGTCCTACCTGCTAAAAAGAACACAGGGATGTAGTTAGCTGTAGGGGAGGAAAGGGAATCTGTTACCATTTGCTACTAAACCAGAGGAACAGACAAAGGCAGCCAAACCTTATTTGCATGTTTATAACCCAGTATCACCGTGCTGGGGTGAATAAGATTAATGGTGTATCTTAACTGCATCTGCAAGAGGGAAAGCAAAGCAACTGTACTCACACCTTACGCAACCAGATATCCTAACGAACATCAGTACTTCGTATCCTGCTAATGGAACTGCTGATGTAAATTGGTAAACTCAAGTAACAGAAAGGTCTTGCTGAAGTTAAAAGAAAAATTCATACATCCCACTAAAGGTATAGACAGGTCATAGATTCAAGTAAGATTTCTGATAGATTCAATGCACAACACTGCTGGTAACCAATAAAAATATTTAATAGGAGCAGAGTTGATCTGTTTAGAGACCAAAATGAGCGATATTTTTTGGTTACCAGGATAGGAAAAGCAAAATTTAGTGTTTAAAGGGAAAAGCCAACTTTCTCAGGTCTTTCCATGGATTCTGGGTGCTTCAAAAATTCTCTTCAGGGCTGAGCAGCCAACTTGAAATCATCTGATAGGATGTCTTGAAATATTTCAACAGATCTGCTAACAGGGAAGCAAGCAACCTTGCAATCTTTTTGTATTTTGAACTTGGAAATGGGACTATATAAAACTGAACCGCATCCGTCTTCCATAGCAGAGGGATTGTTTCACATCAGTGAGCAGCAGGGTCTGAGGAAAAGTGAGGTTTTACCTACAGAATTTAGCTTTTCAGTAGAGAACTGACATACTTTTCAGGACAAAACCAGCCAGTCTTTTAGATTGATGTCCACAAAGTCAGAGTTGCAGTATGTTAGAAAGGAAGGGAGACTCAAGCAGACTTCCTTAGAACGCAGTCTAAGTCAGATCTTTTCATTCCACGGGAGTATTATGGGAAAGACAGCCACACCCCGTACAGCACAAGAAGGTCCCAGAGTGGTAGTCACAAAACCAAGAAAAGTAATGTCCAAAGATCACCTGACATCCCTGATTTTTTCTTTGGATTCTTCTCCTCCGTTCAGACAGAAAAAGGCACGAAGAGTGTCTAAATGGATCAAAACTGGGAGCTGATAAGCACTTGGAACTCTTCATTCAACAAAGCTATTTAAAAGATTTTCAGCTCACTGCTCCAAGAATCTTATCAAAGAAGTATTTTGAGGACCAAGTATTAGTTTGAGCACTGAAGCAACTACTACTGTTCACTCAGCTCTGAATGGTGAAGCAAAAGAGTTCTGAACAGGTGGACAGGGAGGGATAAAGAAATCAAAACATCCCTTACATGAGTATTGTGATCACTAGCTTGCCTACTGATTTTTAGAAGACTGTACACAACATAACTAGAATTAAATGAAGAAACTTGTACAGAGTTTGAAATATTATGCATCCCAAACTCCAATTAAGTTATTGGAGGGGGGAAAAATGGGCAAATTAAGGTTTTTTACATGGTGGTTACATAAAATTAAACAAGACATGCACCAGTGACTGTTGTTTACATCAGAAAACTCTTAGATCCTGAATTAAGGATCAAATATCATAACACGGCATGTAAGAAGAATGAAAAGTAAATACTGCCTACTGGCCCTACTAGATCTGTAAATCTAAGTTGGAAAACATAACTATTTCTCATTAAAAACTGTAAGGATATATGTTTTAATTGCAAGGGCCATCTTGAGAAACTAAATATAGATATATTTATCTTACAGACAGGAATTGGCTGCATACCAGGTTAAAAAAAAAAAGTATATAGTATTGAAGAGGCAGGTTTTGCTTTCATTTCTTTTTCTAGACAAAAGAGATTTTAACAATCTTTTCAGAGGAAGAAAACGAGAAGAAAGGAGGCACCAACAGAAAGGCAACATTGGAAACAGTGCTGAGGACTGACTTGCCTGGGAGGTAAGAGCTGTTGATAAAAACTTGCCATGATTACTCTCCGCTGGGTGTGCCAAACTGTAACGTACCTGCTCCTAGTGTGATAATTGTGACTGCTAAAGCTCTCAGCCAGATCACAAGACTGAAGCACACTACAGAGATACTACTGAAACCACACCATGACAGCAAATGAGACCTGATTTCATTCCACTACTAGTCAGGAACAAGTCTTACCAATGAGATATGCTACCCTCACATTGCTGGAAAGGTGCATTGTTTCTCAATTTGTACTCCTGTCGCGGTGTAACCTGAAGGTATTTTCAGTAGAAAATACGAACCTACCTCCTATGGCTTGCATTCAAATCTCATCTTCGCTCAACAAGCAGCAACTCCCACCATGACTTTACTATTTAAACCTGGAGCCACCAAATGAACTGAGAGATTTCCTAAATACAAAGAAGGATGAACTGTCCTGAGGTTCACTGTGGAGATGGCATTTCAGTTGTACCACGTGCATCACTCTGATACACTAGATGATCCTGAGCAAGGACAGAAGATTGGGGAAGAACAGACATGTTAGCTTAGGATGGGATAAAGGTATTATCAGAATCATATTTGCAGGAGGTGGAGCTGTACAAATGCCTAAAGATGTGCCAGCCACTCCTCTTCTCCCACATCCAACTATTTGAACCCCTTGAGTAATCCAAGTTCAGAATAAGTCCCTGGGAAAATGGATTAATGGGATCACTAAAGGTGTTCTTCTCAGAGAAGTATGGCAAACAAGATTTCAGAGCAACTGTGTAATTCCACGTGTATCACTCTCCACAGTACTTTACCATACTAACACGTTGCTTTGCATGTACTTTTAACATCCTAACAGTGACAATGTAAGAGGTTCTGTGCTGTCTCTGCTCTATAAACAGATAAGAACTCCATCAACAAGGCTGCCTAAAAGCCCTTTGAACTCATTCAGAACTGGCAATCTTCTCCATAACTAAAAATACAAATATTCCCAACTCATGACCTCCTCTGAGCCCCTTCTCTGACACTGGTTCAGTATCTCCCACCACCTCCTAAGAGGTCGATAAAAGACCACCAGCTTGAGGCATTCACTGACTATGCCCCTCAGACTACATAACAGGAAATAAAACATACCATGACATTAAAAGGCTGTTTAGGAGAAACCTTCACTCTCTAAGTAATCAATACACCAGGTTTTCCCTCGTACTGTTGATCATATCCTATATAGTGGAAAGACAAGAAATGTACCCTGATGAATTGGCTTTACACTTGACACCAATCTGAGTGTTCTCAAAGTATACTAAATCCCTTAAACAATAATTAAGCACCAAATGAATCATTTAAAAATTCACTGCTACCACTAGAACAAATTAAATTAAGACAAGATTAACATACTAAGTTTGCTCAGCCCAAAGGCAGATTTCACATAGTTCCTGTCTAGCTATGTGTGAACTATTTTTCAAACATCTGACCGTAAAGACAGGCTAACAAATAAATGTAAATGAGCAAATGAGATAAGGGAGTAACTTGCATTCAAAGTATAATGATGAACTAGCTCTTTATTTTTTTCCCCTATAGTAGTGCCCAGGTTTCTGCTGATAAAAATTAACATTTTCACATTCTAACATGTTCTATTGCTCGATTTACAAAACTGTGCCCCATGTGATTAGCACCTGTATTTTACCTGCTGAATCTTTCAGGGAACAATGAATAAGGAGAGAAATTCCACAGGATTCCTTAAATACCTAGAAATTCTATTTTACTGAAAACTCTTTTGGTCACATACGTGTTATAATTTGTGACATACCTCTGACCTGTATGTCAATGAAGGCAGCAGGATCTAGGTAGCTGAAAGACTTCAGTACAATAGATTACCTTTTGAGTACTATTTAAACCAGGAACTACCAAGCATGGGGTCATTATACAGGCCTACAGGTTAAATTTAGATGTTTGAGTTACTCACAGAAATAATCCAAATTTCAATAATTTTAAGTGAAGAATAAAAAATCCAAACATTTTCAAACACACATGCTTACTTACATAAAAAAGTATTTTTTTCATATATATAAAATAACTTCAGGTTTTAATCAAGTAGAGGAGGAAAATCTTTTCTTGGAGAATTGGGAAGTGTTACCCATCAGCAGTCATGGCAATGATAAATGGGTAACGTTTGCTTGAAAGAATATTTACAGGTTCAACACTTTTTACTCCTAACACTGGTAAGGTTTTCATTTTTTCTATGCAAACAAGCACATAATTCCTATAGCAAGCTAAGCAAGGCCATCCTTTTTAGAGTCACCGAGCAACTAGTTAGGTACTAATTAACTCACATTTGTTATGTAACAGTGTCAGTAAAGATGATGCATTTCTCTTTAAGTAGTGTAGAGAGGTAAGTTCAAAATTATAAAAAAGACACCAATGTTGGGGAAAAAAATACCAGTGTTTCCCATGTTCCAGATGTTTTGAAACATTTGAGTTCATTCTTCATTTTACCAAAATATACAACTGAAGAATCTTAGTATGAAATTCCTAATGAATTAGTTTCCCATAAGATGATTATTCAGAAATATAGTAAGATGGCAAAGTTTTTAAATTAAAATATGCTTGATAACAGACCAATTTTCAGTGTGGCTGCTATTTATCTTATTCAATAACCAACTAGAGTCTCTTGCATTTACATTTGCCTCCCAAAATCGTTATATCCTTTTCATCCACAATTTCAGTGTAAACTAACCGCATAGGAACTAAAAAGCCAGACAAAATGCAAAGGCTGAAGACTTCAGTACTGAGTCTGAACAGCTACCGAAGTCGTCTAAAGGTGGCTACTGATGTGCTTTGTCCAGACATTTATAATGTGAAGAACAGAGAACAGCATAATTGTTCCCGAATTCACAAACCTTCCAGCACAACCCGACTAACATGACATTGCAAATAACATTTAAATTTCAAAGGCACTGCAAGATAATCTTTTCAAGGAAGTTGGACATGGCATTTTATTGCCAACTGACACAGCCTTCACATTTAACATTACTTATGCTTCCATTTATGCTACTTGGAAGCCTAATTATCCAACCCACTCATTCCAACCAAGTTCAAAAATTACCTAAAATTGAATTTAACTGGTATATCAAAACTTCACCTCACTTTCAGTTCAGTGATTGAGCCATAAATATGCATTTCTTTAGATTGTATCGGGAAAATAAAGAAGCATATCAACAAATGAAGGATTTTGCAAGCACCTTTCAAAGTTCCTACTTAATTCTTCAGCATTTGCTAAGCAGTAAAGAGAAGAATGCCAATAAATAGGTGTTAATTTTTACTAGATTTAATAACCTCTTTAAAAACACCTGATGGTTCTCAGTGGGGGTGTTTCCACTTTCTTGTGATTGTCCCCATCATAGCTACAAACTCCTCAGGCATGAATCTAAGAGTTATAATTATTCATAGTCAACAAAGCATTTTTCTCTGTGCTTTATGCTGTTGCAAATTCACAATTAACAACTCTTCTTTATAGTGGTATTTTTCCACAAAGACACCAAAAGGCCAGAAGCAAGCTTAACTAACGCCTATTCTCACTGGCTCATACAATGTCTAAAATCAACAGTAATTAGAATCTCCTAATCAACATCTCTTAGTCTGCCGCTGTCAGTACTCTCCATGCAACAGTTCTGACATCAGACTACGCATTCTTCAGAAGATCTACAAGAAGTGGTCTTCAAGGCTAACAAAACCATGCAGGGTTCTTTCTTTATTGTCATTCATGTTTCATATCCCTTCACAAACACCTGCACAATCACAGGAATGGGATCAAGTATGAACTTGTATGGTTGGAAGCCCAATTCAGCATGTTACGATCCCTTTTCTTTTTTGCCTGTCACACTCTAAGCTCTACCTATGTTGTGCTCCCACACCTCTATTTCAAATCTTTTGTTTCTAGAAGTTTCGCCAAGCACTGGTAGTTTTTTCTCTAAATGGCATGGTAGCATGCCATAGGTAAAGGCCAGTTTAGGACCAATTTAACTGGTAGCAGAATTAGGCTAATAACTTTTTTAATTCCTGTCCATGGTTTTTTGTTTTGGGTCGGTCGGGGTTTGGGGGGGCACCAGAAGGCGGGACTGGGGGGGTATGTTTGCTTCTGTTTTGTTTTGGGGGTTCTTTTTGTTTGTTTTGAGTTTTCTCTAACAATCCATTATTACCAACTACTTCATCAAACTGAACTTTAAGCTTTCTTCCCAACACTCAGACATGCCTCATCCCACCATCTTAAGAGATGCTCATGCACAGATTTGTTGGGAAGGTCAGATAAACTGCTACAAATATTCAGAAATCATTAACAATGTCAGAAGTACTAAGACAGGCTGAAAAAGTTTGGGTTGTTGATCCTGGAGAAGAGAAGGCTGTGTAGAGACCTCATAGCAGCCTTCCAGTATCTGAAGGGGATGCTGGGGAGGCACTGTTCACTAGGGACTGTAGTGACAGAACAAGGGGTAACAGGTCCAAACTTAAACAAGGGAAGTTTAGATTAGATATAAGGAAGAAGTTCTTCACAGTGAGGGTGGTGAGGCACTGGAACAGGTTGCTCAAGGAAGTTGTGAATGCTCCAACCATGGCAGTGTTCAAGGCCAGGCCGGACGGAGTCTTAGGTGACATGGTCTGGGGTGAGGTGTCCCTGCCCATGGCCGGGGGGGGGGGACTAGATGATCTTAAGGTCCTTTCCAGCCTTAACTATTCTATGATTCTAAGTCATTAACAATGCAGACTATATATTGCTGGTTTTGCTGACAGCTATCATGAATTATGAAGCCACTAGTTTTTACCAGGAACCAAAATACTGTTACACTCCACCTCTTCAGATCATAGCCAAAAATACTGGTTGACAAGATCTAGAAGACATACAGCATGCCTAAACTACCCAATAACGAATAATACAAATCTTTTGCAGAGACATGACATAAATCAATCATTTTTTCATTGCGGTAGTTGACAATACATGCACTGCATGCCAACTTCCTCTTTAGAGGCAACTAGACTTCCCCATGCCTCTGCAAGGTCAAGCACACTGAGAAAGATCTATTGGACTACAGGTACTCATGATGTCAAATGTGTAAAATTGAAACAAGTGTCCTGCGGCCTATTTCTCTTTCTCCCTTCATGAAAAAGAGTTTCTACTGCCAGAGATTCTTTTTTTAATTTTGTTCCCACTCTCAAGTTCACTACGTCTTTGTCAAGATGGAAGCAGGAGTGTAAAATTAGGAGCAGCATCTTGACTTTTAACTTAGGGGTTCAAGGTAGCCATATTCTGCATTATATAGTTCATTAGTCTTCATCTGAAAGACACTAAAGGATGGAGTACAAAGCAACAAAGCACTTAGAGCATTCACAGTATGTAGTGCACTGCAGTTACTGTCCAACCTACGCTTTAGAGCAGTACAATGTACAAAACATGAATAAAAAATATAGGTAATGCTTATGGCAAAATCTATCTTGCTTCTGTACAGGTGACACAAATACCCACTTTGTGAATGCACACACAGATGAGGGAGATCACCATCGTTAGTTTTTGGTGAACACCTGCCACCATTGGCGCATATAGTCTGGCATGACAGCACCCATGACCAAGCCAAAAAGAGCATGCCTAACAGGTTCACTTCTTTTCTTATCTGTCAGTCAAAGGTGACAGCTCTTAGCCTAACAGAGGCTATGGGTGGTAGAGCAGAAGCAACAGTGTGAGCAGGTCTCTGAAGTTGCCTTTGCTAGGCAGCCGAATTTGAAGATTTAGAAACAAAAAGTGATCTCATGAGAGGAACAAGGGAAAGAAAAATAAAACACACACCCAGGATTCAATCCCTTCCATACAAAGCAGGAGAACAGCAACAAGAATTTCTCCCACAAAGCAGCAGATATTCAGCTGAAGATCCAGACCATCAGGCCACAGAGACACTGGCCTTGAAAGCAGCTCCTGGGCTGTTTTCATATCCCACTCAGCAACTACTAGCTGACTCTGCAGCTGTTGCAAAAGTTATTACAAGAGAATGATCTGGCACTGATATTGCCTACACACGAAAATTATTGTTTGAATAAGAAGAGTTGGAAAACAGATAAAAGATAACAGATGTTGTTCACAGCATACAGGAGACCTACAAAAGTACAACGCAGTTGAGAAAATTCATATTGAGGCTCAAACCAAAAAGTTACCATGTCTCGCTTTAAAGAGCAAAGGCAGTTATTAAATTTAGAGCACACTGTAAGGGACCAGAAACGCATCAGAAGAGAATTAACACAGTTCAGGGCTTTTTACTAAGAAGGAAGATTCAGCAGCAAGACAAATCACTCAAAAGAACTTGGAGAGTGGATTTTGTGTGCCTAGGAAGCCAGAACTCTGCCAAATTGGTTTTTACTGATAGGTCATGATCAAAGGGTTTGTTCCAATGCTGCCTCCTTGCAGTGCACACCTGCAAGACCAGTGCTCCCCAGTCATGGAAATGTATACAGCAACGAGTAAGAAGCTGGGTCTAAACAGCAAATCAAGCTAATGTGTAAGCACAAGCAGGCTCCTCTCTTTTGCAAGCAAGGATCCCAAAAAAACCCCAAAATTAAAACATCTAAGAAACTTAAAGACATTTGGATTGCAATTACTGTATTCTGAAATGCAATGCCGCTTTCTTTTAAAGCCAAAATTAAATTAGAAGACAGTATTTCAACACAATTAGCACAGTTACTTGGTTAGTAGCAGAAAAGGGCATTCTCACTCTCCAAACAAGAGGTTAAGTATACAACTGTGGGCATCAAGGAACTTATTCGAGCACCATGGGATGAAAAGAAGACAGACAGAAGTCGAGGAGACGGATGTTGCAAGACAGCTGTAAATGGAATACAGACTTCAAACTGGGACTCTGCCCTACAAATGCCAGAGTTGGACAAACCTAATTTTATTCAGACACCATTATAAAGAAAGAAATTGTTACAGACCAACAAAAAACAGCTGTTCTAAATTTTTAAAGTTATTAAAGCAAAAAGTTACTTTCCCTTTCCTCCCAATATCATTTCTTTTACTTATATTATGTGCAGGGACAATAATAGAAATAAATTTATCGCAAGGTTACAGTAGTAATTGAGGGGTTAAGATTAAAAAAAAAAAGCATGCACTACAGCAGTGGTACTGTAAAGTGAGTCTTTTCCCCTCCTTTCACCGATCTTCACATAAAACTGTATTTAAATGTTATCAGCTTCAGCACTGGTTAATCATTTTCACAATTCTTTTATATGAAACCAGTTCCCCTTTTCTTAACGACTGGCAGAAGGTGGTGCCAATCCAAATGAAGCAATTATGTCAGAAATCAAGTCAAACCATTTTCCTTTTTATTCACTATAACAGTCTTCAAGTGTGATTAATCAAATCAACCTTCCTTTTCCAAGCAGAGCTGTAATTGCTAAGTGCAAATTAAAGCATATTATACATGAAATATGATACTTAATCTGAAGACAAATTTTTATTAAGGTTTAAGTCAAATTTGTTAAATGAGTTAAAGAAACCCACTGAATCTACCTTAACCTTACGTATCTGCCCTAGAGGAAAAGGAAAAAAATATTACAAAAATACTTCAAACCCCCAAAATAATCCAATTGCTTGACAAGCACAGAAGAGTAACAGTAATAGCATGCTTGGAAGAATAAATAGAATATCTTCACAGCTCCTATCATGCAGTTTAAAAAGGGGTAGCAGATAATTCAACATTATTTTAAAAAAGAAAACAAAAACAAAAAACACCACCACCAAAAAAAACCTACCTCAACCCAAATCATCCCAAGCTTAGGATCTCAAACCTAGTTCTTTTTCAGCATACTGCACAACAACCCTTCACAAAGATGCAGAACTAAACACACTACTGGAATAAGCTGACACAACTTCTTTGGTTTTAATAATTACTGATAACTGCTGTGAAATCCTTTGCTACTACTGTCCCCTGTGCAAACAGGGGCAAGTAAATTACCCCAGTAAGGAATTCAAAGGATGAGAGTTGATATTCTTCTCCAGTCTCCCAAGGTTTATTCTACCTTCTTAATTTTGCATCTATTGATAACCATAACAATGCTTTCTGATGTGAGTAAACACAAGTCTTTATGTAAATATATACTATTTTATTAACAAAAGGTGAAACAGAACAATATTGTCTCAGAACTCAGGTAGAAGCAGCCTACAGAAAAACCTTCACAAGCATAGAGGAAAAGAAAATCCAGAAACAAACCTACAAAGCATGCCATGGAATATCACTTTTGTAGGTTTTGGTACGTACAAAAACATGAGATGGGATATCACTTTGGTTCAAAAAGAAGAAAAAAAAAAAAAAAGGCATTTGGAGACATAATAACAGAATCCACCTCCTGTGCTGAACAGTCAAAATGCAACATGTTAGAGGATGTATAATTATGAAGACTTAAATCATTTTTAAGTGTTCTGTCCCACAAATAATCCTCTACAGAAAGGGTTTGCCCCAGCCCTCAATAGACTTTATTGTTTAGGACACACAACAGCTAATAACATCTGTATTGATAATGAAACCCTGAACACATTTATATTTAAAAATAATTAAAAGACACCTTTTTCTAAATATACCAGCTGGCTGTCACTATATGGAACAGGATACAGGTTCAATTCCTCTCTCCACAGGGAAAAAGTGCTGGTTTATCTCCTACATTCAACAGACACAGAATGGGAAATCCAGCACCTTTGGGAACTCTGTTTTAATTTCTAATCTGACAATTGGCCAATAGCTTCAGAAAGCATTCTAGGGAAAGGAAGATGCATTTGACATGTCAGCTGACACACAGAGTGAACTTCTGACTTCCACCTCATCATGTCAGAAATCCAGGATGAAATGTCCTTGTGGGTAAAATTCAGGTAATCCAAGTGTGAATTTTCTCTATTCCATTATCAGTTTTCATTCAGTAAGAGCAGTGTTTCCTCCAGGATGGATATATTCAAACAACCCACACAATGAAGAATAAAGGAGAGGTGCTAAGGGTAGATTTCAAGCAGCCTCCATTGCTAGGAGCCTTCTGGGTGTGAAAGCTTCATGCAGACTTACCTATTCCACTAAGCAATAGTGGAATAGTGGAATAATCTGTCTGGCACCTGAAATACGTTTTTAAAGTTATGGCAAGGCACACCTAAACCATAATGCAGTTACCACACTTTTCTTCTTGTTTTCCCATTGACTGTTGACTAGCATTTCTAGTTGGCTATTACTAGTTTAAAATAGTGTTACAAACCAGAAGCAAGTTTGCCACCTCACTCCATCCATGTTGCGCTCCTGTCATTATATACATTTCAGATTACCAATTTAATACTTCATCCCACTTGCACTCACCTGACATGGGCAGTAGGCTATGAGGAAGGGGAAGAAGAGCAAGACAAAAAGGGAGAGAGGAGAAACAAAAAGGTGCAGCTGACCAAGTAGTGACATCTAACTCTCCATACAGTGTCAAGCCAGCATTTCATAGTCTGGTTTTGAGTCCAATAGTAAATATACTTTTACTTCTGAAATTGGGCATTTTTAAATGCAGTCTTCCTCGTAGTGTACACTTCTGGCAGATGCATACCTAACTGCCTTTACTACCCGTTATTTTTTTGCCCATAAAAAGTCATCTCTTAAAGCTAGCCATGTTATTTGAGAAATATTTCAAAAATAATAAACACTACACAAGTCACATGCTATTCACTCACAGAAAGCAATCTGACAGCTCACCGCAGCATGCCCTTACATGAAGTTTTAGCCTGCACACGTCCAGTGACATTATCTGCTACTAATGGGACCTGCTCCTCCCATTTCATGGCTTAAGTGAGGGAAACGGAATGTCCCCCCCACCCAAGGAGTATTCAGGCTCCAAACCTTAAACCATGTCTTTCATGCATGAAGGAAGTCGTACCAGATTCTAAGGTGTCACTCATCAGAATGACACTTTACATGCCTACTACACTGTTTGCTGTACAAAGGTATCTTTCATCCTCTGGAAAAGTTTTCCTTTCATGCCATGGTGTACCATAACTGCTATGTGTTGTAAAATTCTACATACAGTGTCACTGTTTGCCTAAACATGGCCAGAGGCTTCATGAAGTCTCTGGATTTACACGGTTTTCTTTGAAGCTGCCTTAATTACAGGAAGGTTTGGAGCTT
This sequence comes from Nestor notabilis, assembly GCF_000696875.1. Taxonomy (NCBI): domain Eukaryota; kingdom Metazoa; phylum Chordata; class Aves; order Psittaciformes; family Psittacidae; genus Nestor; species Nestor notabilis. The sequence continues at coordinate 62,306 of NW_009914151.1, forward strand.
TTTTTAATTAAGAATTCAGAGAAGCCAAGGACAAGATGAGTAGCCACAACATTAATCTTTCTTCGTACCTAACAGCTTCATTTACTGTTTAAGACACAAACCCTTGTGGAGCTGCTGTTCTGTTCAGCTGAGCTTGATGGGCTTGTAGGAAGTCAGTTCTACCTCTTCTGAACTCCTCTGAGATGTAACAGATGTGCTCTCAGGAAACTGGATCTGATACACAACACTCTCACTGACTTCAGTGAACTCTCACAAGGCTAAAATGAAAAAATAAGGTTCACAAGTGACAAAGGAACCCAACACATTTCATTTAAATATGAAGACTTCTTTGACAGTGGGGAAGGAATTCGTACATCAGCAATGAGATTTAGAAAATACACTGTCTGTTAACATTATCATTAACATTTTAGAAAGGTGTATTTTAACAATTTCCAGGACAGACTTTACATATGCTGCTTTCATCACTGGAAAGGAATAACACCACTCATACAATACACATTAAACAGCAGACTCCAGCCCTTAACTTCCCAGCACAGTTGAGCAGCTGTATGCTACATTAGTCTGGTAACGGAATGAGAACACAAAAATAGAGACATTTTTAACCTGGACTGTCTTAAGTCTCCGAGGAAATGAGGCTTACGCAGTGCCACATCTGTTCACTTGTCACATTCAACTTCTAAACTTGCTGACCAATTTCAAGTAAATTTAATAAAGAGTTTGGAGATTCAAAAATAATTAAGTTCCTGAAAATTCTACAAAAATTAGAAGCTGAGTACAAAAGAGACACCTCTTACTGAAGGCAAAGGAGTTTTGATCGATCTATTATCCAACACCTAATAAATGAAATAAACACACTCAGTGTGTGCATGTATTTGAATATATATATTGTGTGCATATATTCAAGTTGTGTGTGTATATTTAGGTATCTATTTTGTGTGTGTATATATTTGAATGTGTATATATAGTATATACTGAAAACCTAACTGGACATGGTCCTGGACAACATGCTCTAGACAACCCTGCCTAAGGAAAGCGTTTGGACTAAACAATCTTTAAAGGTCCCTTCCAGCTCAAACCATTCTATGATCTCAACAGGTCCTATCCAACCTAAAAAATTTTATGGTGGGGTAGTGGTGGTGGTGTGTCATTTGTATGGTTTCGGAAAAACCACACCAAATGACAATCAAACAAGAAGGCTAGAAGAGAAAGTCAGGGGAAAAGGAAGAAGAATTCTTTGGAAGGTAAAGGACATAAATCCAAAGGCAACAGAGCTTTAGCAGTTATGCCGTTAATGACCTTTTTTCTTCAGTGACCTTCAAAATATCACACTTGTCACTCCATTGCTTATGTGCTATTAGCAGAATCATTTTAGAAATCGTCTCTAGGGTTACAAGCTACACAACTGTAATTACACTAGTGTAAAACATACTTTCAATAGCAAAAATCATTCCTCTAACCTTTTACACTGATGTGAATGTACACACATTAGGAATTACATAGCTTTCTAAAACGTATAGACTTTATTAAATGATTAAATGAATACAATACTGTAGAGATGCAGCTTAAAAGCAAAATTTATCTTGACCTGCCATTTTGGTGAAGGAGTGCACTGGTTCACAAATTCTGAAACAATTACTAACAAAAAAATAAGAACTGGCAGCTACGGGAAATGGGGAATTTAGGGAGATGACCGAACACTCCCAGCCTAACTGAATGCTATGGAAGAGTCTTGTACAAGCAGAAGAGCAAGAGTGGGGTCTGGGCAGCCCATGGCTGGGTCCTCCCCACCCACAAACCACCATAAGGACACCTCTTGGACAAAGTGTACACTTCTTTACGGACAGGAATAGAAGGAAGATGAGAGGAAAACTAAAGCACTGCAGAGCGACTCCAAGGCTGATAAGCAGAAAGGTGACAGATTACAGGAGCAGGATTACTCCTGACTGTAGACATCCAAAAGTAGGTATCTGCAAGTGTGCTTGTCACCTGAACTCCTCTTACAAACAATGGGCCATTGAATCCCTTCATTCATGAAGGCTTGAACAACCCCAACTTTAGACTCAAATCAAATGAGGACCTTAACCACACCACGACAGAAGAAGGCTTCAGATGCCTAAGAAATCCTAGGTTGAAATTCTGTGCCTAGACAAGAACTAGACTACAGCTCACAATGTGGTTTGGATGCTGACAACAGCAGTAACACACTAAAGGAATCAGAAGGCGCAGGGCCAAAAACCACCATCAATGGCAAACATTAAGACCTCACAGAGTGGGTGAGAACTTGGTTGGCGCACAGTGCCCGAAGAATTGTGATAGAGTTCACGTTCATAGAAGCATAAGGAGAAGCAAATCTTGATACTTGATCAGCACACCAACCAACTTCATGAAGATGGAGGAGGGCTGTTCTGGCACAATGTACTTAGATTCAGCACTGCCGCCAGAATAACAGAAGTTGAAGGGTTCTCACTGGCATCGTGCTCAATTTAAAACTGGAAACAATGAAAACTCATGAAACTTTTGCTAAATATTATAAAAACTAAAAGTTCAATGCTATTTAACAGCACTGTATTGAAGGGCAAACTGATGCACTCCATGTATCAAGGTATTTGAGAAAATACAAGTGAAAACCACATGGCTGGGAAAAAGGGTAACGCAGGCTATCAGAAGCAAAACAACAAAAACATTTTTTTTTTTTTAAATCAGACTATTGAAATTATATAATTCTGACAGGCCAAATAAAAGACAGTAAATCATGCCCCAAGAGATTTACAGAAAGACACAATAACTAGTAATACCACTTCTCAACTCAAACTTCTATCATAACAAAAGACTAACGTGACTAATGGGACAGTACCCTTTCAGAAGATGTGGGTAAGTACAAAAGCAAGCCTTGTAAGCTACAGTAGATAAAGTGGGAGGAATTCTTTTGAAAACCATCATTAATGACTACAAGACAAACAGAACATATTGCAAAAGACTGAAAGTGTTTGGAAAGTGGTATCATGATTGACAAACCTTGAAGGAAGGTTCCGCACACAAGAAAAGCAAATTAGAAATCCCATCAGGCAAGATTAACAAAAAAAAGCAGATTTCAGTGTCCTTCACAAAAAACTATTAAAGACACAAAGCTGCCAGAGCATAAGAGGGATGTCCTTACCTGGATAGGTAACTTTATGAAAGATGGAAAACCAAAGCAAGAGAAATGGGCAGCACTCACCCTGAAAAGACATTGCCCAGGAGTATTTCATGGGAATCTGCCCAGATCCACTGTACTCTGCCATCTCTAGACAATCTATGGACAAAACTATTTAGCAGCAAGAACAGAGAGCATCATGTCCTGGTATAAATTTGGGGAGCAACCACATCTCTAATACTCTAAGCACTTCTGATTCGTCTTACCACAGAAAAGATGTAAATGGGAAAGTTAGTGAGAAGGACACACATGGAACAGCTTAATCTGGGGAACTATTAAGACACTTGGGCTCCCCAATCTAGAAGATAACTGAGATATGATAGTAATTTATAAGATAATGAATAGCATGAAAATGGAGACAGAACAGTTCTTCAGTGCTTCTTCCAATTTGAAAACCACGGAACATTAAACGAAGCTAGAACATGGCAAATTCCTAGACAGCACTCCTCACTATTATTTATTCTGTGAATTCCCTTGCTCAAGTACCTACAACAGACCTGAGAAGTTTTGTATGTTTAAAAAGCAACTGGGTTTTTATTTTTTTTTTTATTTATTTTTTTTTTTTTTGACAAATCTCCTCCAAGCTGTAGAAAACAAAAACCACCACAGGCTCAGAGAGTATTCCAGGGACTTTGCCTGGTGACCATGAAAGTCACTATCCTACTGCCAACAGGAGACTTCGGTTTAAGTCAGCGTGCCCATCTGTATGTTTTACTGGCACATTTCAAACAAAAAGCATTGGGGTAATGACCATCTTCAGACACTCCAGCAATGCAAGATCCTCTAACTTTGTTCTCACCTTCAACATGATATTCACCATATTCAGAATATGATAAAAAAAGATTTGTGCCCAACAAAGAGACAAAGAAAACTTGGCTTTCATATATGAATAATTCAGAAGACAGACCTACTGGTGATTATTTATATCATCCCAGATTTCCATGAAAATATGTACATTACACATAAGCCTTTATAATAAGCTTCTATTACATAACCAAGCTGTGTGATCAGCTTCAGAAGGCATTGAAAGAACTAATCTCAGCTCTTTATACGCAAAGCATGTTTTAATTATGTTTCTTGGCCTGAACTTCCAGGGTAGGTAGGTAAGAGTTAAAGTACTAATGTATGTGCCGTGTGCCAAGTTTGAGTCTTCTCCTGTAACATATGCAGCATAGGCAGAATGCCACAGAAAGAAATAGTTCATATATTCTACATTAACGAAGTGAGGCACTTCAATGAAAGTTTGATATAGTAAATGTAGCTGGAGGCACAAAGGGGAGAGGGAAACAGAGGGAAGCAAGATACGATAGCATTATATATCCCCAATAATAGGAACAAATAATTTTATTTGCACTTAATCCTACTATACCCTCCTTCCCAACCTCCAAATTTCATTTATCACTGTATGTTGGTAAGCTGTCTGATGCACAGGCAACCCTTTCATGTATTTTTGTGCAAGAACAGTAAAAACATGATCCTTATTAAAGCTTCTTGAAGGAGAATTGGGAAAAAAAAAAAAAAAAAAAAAAAACAACCACACACAAAAAAACCCACCCAAAAAAAAATGTATTATTTTTTTTTTCCATCAAATACAAAGGGAATTTGTTCTACAGAAACAGAATATTCAAAGTTTCCCTTGGGGCAGGAGGGGAAATGTTACTAAAAACACAGACAAAGTCATGCAAAGTTTGCAACCTGCCATAATAGATTAACTGAAGTTTGAACCATAAAAAGTTGACATAATACATGCTTAAAAGATGAGAGAAAAAAAAAAGAGTTCAGAACTATCTTTTGGGGAGACACATATATTACTATTTAAAATAAAGCTTTTCTTCAGGAACCAGTTCTAAATCAAAACAATTCTTTCAAGAACACGATCTAAAAATCAGCCTACAGAGCTGAACAATATCCGTAACAGAACTCACACTCATTTCCATTTTTTAAAGAGGTTAAGTTAATAATTCCTCTCCAGTACAAAACAACAAGAATAGAATTAAGAGTAACTCCAAGTCTGTATGGCACTTAAAAATAGAAGAGAGAACAAAAGTTTTGAACAGTTACTCTTACATGCATTGAAAATGTACTGCAAAATTAAGCCATTCAGTGAAGCCGCTGGAGAATATAGACTGTTCACCATCCCAAGATCTGTAGGATAACTGCATGATAATAGCTGAGAAACACCAATTTTTACAGGATACCTTCAGAGATATATCTCCAGAAAAAGATATAGAAAGGAATTAACTTTAATATTGTAATGATACTAACACCCAGTGTTTCCCTTAATATGTTTAGGGAGGTTAGAATTCAAACAAAATCTGGGGATAGATATGAGTATTTTATCTTTAAACAGTATTTGGTCTTCTCATAGTTATGCAATATGGACTTCTATATACATCCATTCAAGAGAGTGACGTGTGAGCATATCTACATAATCATTTAGCTCTTCACAGACTGCACTCTCAGTTATCTGATTAGCAGGTAGAAGCTGTGTACCGAACTTACTGTACACGCAGACATACAAATATACACACCTAAATAAAAGAGAGCTTTCAAGTATGCTATTGATTTGCATGTTATCTTGCATACAGAATATGTTAGGAAAACCAGCGTTTTTATCCCTCGGGACCACTACTCAGACAAGGTCTCCTAACACCTTAGGATGGATTTTGATGGCCCATGATCATTTCTGCCTAGATAGTAACATATATACCCAGCCCCAGAGACTGTATTTTTCTGCTTAGAAAATCAGTGCAAGAAACTGTTAGAACACAGATTGAATAAATTTAGAGCCTTCCCATATTCCTAAAGCAGGCTAAAAACCAAGAAACTTTGCAGAGTAATGAAGTCCCAAGAGAGAACTGGGTACACCAGTACATCACACCCAATCATTCTTTCAGGTGCTGCCAATGACACAGCAGGCATTGGACAGAGATGCAGCTGCATTCACCACTCTCCTATTAGCAGAGGCATCACCTTGCCCCTTGATTTGATAAGAAAGAGAAGAAACTTAACTTCTCTACAATCTAAGCAAGAACCATGACACATGACAGCTCCTGGGAATGACAGATCTCATCAAAATGTTGAAGCTTATGCTACTAGCCCATACGGCCACAGTACTTTCTAACAGGACACCTGTGATGTCAAGGTAACCCCTTCCTCTTCACAGTTATTACCTGCATCCACACAGCAAGGTAGGAGTTATTTTCCTGAGGCTGGGACCAGCATCGGTACTAATGTTAAGCTGCAAAAAGCACTTACTAACATTGGTTAACATTTTACAACTGTTGCTTTCCGGAATCGATTTCATGCCAAGTACTTCACTTTTACATTAATGTAATTTATTTGAAAACTGTGTTGACACACACCATTTCATGGTGTTATACTGTGTCAGTATATACTTGGTGTTAAATATACTCTTTCTTAGTCACATACTCTGTGTTAGTCACAAAATAACACGGAAACAACTTTGAGGAAAAGATGGTCTGTTTATTCTGTCAGAATAAGGAATCCTTGATGAAAATACACAACCAAGATTCATGCCGTGCAGAGCAAGTGACAGATGCAGTTCACTGTGTCCTTCTCATCTGTGTTGCTTCCGATTCAAAAGCCAATTTTCAATATACAAAAATTAGTTGGAAGAAATTCCCATGTTGCTTCCTTGAACTCATTATACCCCATGATTTAGGGCATACTATTCATCACGTAGCACAGACCACATCATTATGATGTTCAAGTCGTAAGAATGTTCAAATAGATAGAACCATAGAACGATAGAATGGTTTGGATGGACCTTAAAGATCATCCAGTTCCAACTCCCCTGCCATGGACAGGGACACTTTTCAACTAGACCAGGGTGCTCAGAGCCCCATCCAGCCTACTAGATTCAATTTGGAGTCATTTTTGTATGTGAAGATTTTATTGAGGTACTAAAACTGATTTAATCATGACTTGGGCTTGGATAACCTGTTGCATAGAAGTTTAGTTCTTCCCACAGGCATACCACTTGTTTCTAAGAATAGCAAAGGCAGCAGAGTAATTGTGTGAGAAGTCAGGGGGGGGGGAAAAAAAAAAAAAGAGTGAAAGGAGAAGAGGTATCATTTTACAAAGAACATCTATGCAGAAACTCTTTTTAGACCAAAAAAAAAAAGTAATGGAAAAACGGGTTTGCCTGACTTCAGTTTTTCCTGACCTGATTCTCTTCTGAATACACTATCTTAAAAGGTAACTTATCATGTGCTCAATTCTCCTCTCCTTTTATCTAATAATACACACAAGCAACAGTCTTCTGAAACTTTTACAGAAACACTGTCAGGTACTTAGTTCCTACTGAAGACAAAGTATTGAACTACACAAAAGAAAACCAGCATGACAGAAGTTATATATGTCTTAACTTTCGGGGATAACAAAAAGGCAGGAATAAATAGCCACAGTAAAGAGAAGTAACACAAAAGGATGGTTGCAACCAAAGAGCCCTTACCAAATACAAAAGGATACAAGGCATACTTGACAACAGATCAAATCAAGCACTAAAACAGTTGAGTGCATTCTAAATTCTGGGGGTGGGGTGCCTACTACAGGTGATGTGTAATCTACCACCATATTTCATTACTACTTAACAGATGGTAAAAAGCTTTGCACTGAAAAACATGTAAAAGCCCCAGCACAGGTAACCTTAATACATTAAAATATATCATTAATTGTATTAAAGAATTTTAAAAACACAGAATGATCACTTACCTATATTTCCTGTTTAATGAAATTCCTTTAAATACAGTTTTTGACAATGCCATCTTGGCACACGAGGTCAAAAGATGTTTTGCCCCTGACTTCAGTAAACACATGAACAAGCTAAACCTCAAAGAAAAGGATGATAGGAAGAAAAGGGAATACTTCTGTTAAATTCAACGTGTCGATAAACAAAATGAACAGGTAACTACTTCATTCTAGTCAGCTTATCTTCACGTTCAGGCCTCAAGTTCCACCAGGAGGTGGAACACCCAAAAGGACTAGAGGAGTCCATGCAGGAGGACTTGGACAATAGACTAGTGGTTATTTTTCTTTATTAACAGATCCAAAACCAAGATCTTTTCCTCCACTGCAATGGATTGTGCACACACCCAACTTTGGATACCACTGGTCCCCAGCATCAAGTCATCTCTTCCTTATGTACTAGTCCCAGAGTGGGACAAGAAAAAACGGACTGCATCTTCAGCAATCCAGCACATTAAAGCACACAGCGAAGAGCTTTCTAGTTCTGAGAAACAGCTTCGGGTGGAACTCAACCACAACTCAATAATGGTGCAAACTGATGGCAGAGATTTCTCTATGCAGCTTTTCTATGACATCTTATATAAGCAAATTATCTGGATTTTTCAAGTCTCTTTTGTTGTGCTCCCGACTTTCTCCCAGATAATGAAGAGCTGATGGTGGAGTTGCCTTGCTATTTCAGTCCTCCTCCTGAACAGCTCATGTGGAAATACAAATGTTGCCTACTATTTCTTAGCTAGGGTGAAATTACATTTTATAATTCAAATCATTGTCTTAAAGAAAGAGCAAAAAAGAAAAAAAATCAAAAGGCTGGGATATCTATTGCCATTTGACTGTCAAACTAAATAATCAATGAGTAAAACCCAGACACCTAATTACTTTTCACTGAAATCGAGTTACTTCTTAGAGTGGCTGATTGAGGCATAGGCAGGGCCAGGAGTATCGCCAGCCACCCTCCACCTGCACAAAAGGCAGCCCTAGGGAGCACAAGTGACCAGGAGCACTGAGAACAGAACATGGTGCTGCAGTTTGCTCAAGAGGGTGAGCAGGGAGAGCAGCTCTTTGAAGGAAGGGAGGGTCTTCAAGAGTCCACATAACCAAACAACTGGGTACTATTCTGTGACCATCTACATAGGTCAAGGGCATTCATCCTGCCCTGACCCTCAAGGCAGAATGGTGGGCACCTGCCTGAGAGCAAAGGCTATAGCTCTGGTAAGGGAGTCTGGCCATCTACCTCACGAGTGGCTGATGCCTCCATCCAGATGGAGCTGTTGCAGTGAGAGGCTGTGGTGCAGGTCTCAGGCTGCAGGAGATGCACAGAGCTTTCTCCTGGGGCAGGGACAGGCAGCAGGCATGACTGCAAAAGGTGTGCCCCAGTGGAGGATGTCCTGCAGCAAGTAGCTGAGCTGCTGAAGGCATGAGAAGACTATATAATCAGGGAGGCTGAGACTAAAACATGTGTGCCAACATTATTTTCAGACTACAGCCAAAACACCAGCTACTAGGAGGAAAATTAACTCTACCCCAGATGAAACAAGGACAGAAACTCATGAAGTTCAACAAGGCCAAGTGCAAGGTCATGTACCTGAGTCGGGGCAATCCCAAGCATGAATAAAGACTTCGTGGAGGCTGGATTGAGAATAGTCCTAAGGAGGACTTGTGAGTATCGGTTGATGAGAAGCTCAACATGAGCCAGCAGTTTGGGCCTAAGGCCCAGAAAGCCAACTGTACGCTGGGCTGCGTCAAAAGAAGTGTGACCGGCAGGTCAAGGGAGGGGATTCTCCCCCTTTACTCCACTAACATAATACAATAAAATCCAGAGGCCTTTACACACATCCAGCATCTCTGAAACTTATAGAAGGCAAGTCTGTAACACTTAGTTCCTGTTACCTCTCAGGTCTACATGGCTCTCTCTGGCTGCTTCCCACAATGACGAAAGCAGCACACTCAATATGGGGAGCAGAAAGCCCAGTAGCAGTGACTAGAAAGACCACCCATCAGGGTTTTGTAAATTCTTTGGGTTTTTTTTACTAATATCAATACCAAGTTACTCTATTTAAATTCAAATTCCTTTCATTTTATGCTTAAAAGGTATTTCTCCAGAACAAATTCATAAAGAGAAGACATTTGGTAGAAAATTAGGCAATTTATATCTAGCCCTGCTGCTTTCTCTCAATTTGTGTGTGTATAAATAAACATAGAAAGTCAGTTCAAGGGAATCAGCAGCCCCAAACCATCAGCTGCTTCAGCACTGCTTTCAGCACAGCATCACCTCTGACTGCACCTGACTGCACTGGGAAAGTGTGTCCCACCACAATTCCATGCAGAGCATTGTCATGTAACACAACTTCATGGCCTGTTTACTGCTATCCTGGCACAGCCAAGCCAAACCTCCCCAAACAAGGGTGCTGGTGTTCACTCAGTAACAAGCACTGCATTGAGAGGGGCCACTCCTACTCTCTTATGGATAGTGTTATTAAAATTTAAAAAAAAAAAAAAAAAAAAAAAGAAGGCAAAAAAACAGATGTCTTCCCTCCCGAAATAAAACTAATATCAAAAAGAAACAAACAGAATTATCCTATGATTTAAAATAATAAACACAATCATTCTACAACTTTCTAAAGCAGTATCTTGCTCCTATGGTGAAAAAGAGTATTTTCTCATCTAGATTTTTTACTTTACAATGCAGGTAATGGTAGTTTTTAAATTACTCGTCCTCCAAAAGACTCCTTTTAACATTAGGAATATCTACAAGCCATTTAGACATGCTTTATTCATAAGGACTGTTAGAAACCTCACAGCAGACTAAAAATCAAAATTTAGGCCCATCTATTTATAGCTGAGTAACTTTAGGACTTTGATCAAGACAGAGCAATAGGTATGAAACAAAACTCTCAAAGAGCTATTGGGTGTCTCAGCTACAGCAACCAACTCAATTCAGATAATTCAATCTTCATTTTTCTAATTTCTGAATTTCTAACATCCTGAAACGCTCAGTGTACGGCTCAAAACTAACACCTCCTTATTGTAACTTGATTTCAATACCTTGCAAGAAGTAGTCTTTTTCTCAGCTCCATTTTTACAGCTTTGATGATGTGCACAACACACAAGAAAAACACAGCCGTGAAAAATGATAGAACAACCCACTTGGATAAACTCAGCATCTTAGTTCCTGTGAAAGCACTGAAAGGCATGAGAAATGAGAAATCTCAGAGGAAGGGTGTTAACTTGTGATTATAACTGCATGTAGGAATATGACTGGCGTATATCTAGACTGGAATGCTGCTCTGTCCCTGTTCCCCTCCCTTTTGTTTTTCAATGGAAGGACAGATCAGAAATCTCCGGAGCACTCTCCACACCACCACAGAATACCCCTTGCCCAATGCAAGTCTAGTTTAAATGCTGCTGCATGGTGCCGGGTGAGTGCTAAGCAGATGTAAGAGTTGGAAGAGAATATCCTCATCTAACTACTTTCCAGGGCAGCTTGCCTCCTACATGCCTACGTGCTGCAGATGCGCCCACGGGTGCTCAGGTTGCACAAGTTCTTTTTTAATGAGAAGGCAAATACCAGCCATGTTGAGTATTTCACAGGAATAAAAAAAAAGAAAATAAGAAAAAGAAGAGGGGAGAGGGGGAAGAGTATCAAAGACACTTAAAACTGGGAAATAAAATATAACAGAGTAGGAGAATTTCCTCATTTCATACCTATGAAAATTTCAATGACCCAGCTGGCATCTCCCTTTTTACTTCCCAAACAACCTACAGGTTCAGGGCAGCTGGAATACAAGGTCCAGTGCAACTCTACTCACATCAGCTATTCTTCCCCTCCACACCAAAAAAATACTAAAAAAAGAAACAAAAGTCACAAGCAAGTAGAAGTAACTCATTCATGAGGCACACAGACCATAAAGAAAACAAAGAAAACAATTCCGAGATCATACAACATGGACTTACCTTGATGTGAAGAAAAAATCAGCCTTCTATTGTATTATGCAGGGTGACCTCACATTTGAAGAGTGAAGCTAAAGCCTATGTCATTCAGGGTATCAACCTGAATACTGTTGTGAGTTACTTAAAACAAACTAATTCAGCTTAACCAACACCAAAACCACATAGAAACACAGCTCATCATTGTGGCAACTGGGTATGTGTTCTTTGCCTCTTCCTTTCTTTTGTAGACCACAATTATCTCAGTTGACTTACAGATGACAGACATCCCAAAAAACTGCTGTGGAAACATCATTCCACCAACTGACTTAATGTTTGAGTTCTTTTCAATTCAAAATCACTCTGAAATCTATTGAATTATTATGAGATTCACGAGCTCAAAATGAAAAAGAAAAAAAATATGAACACATTAGATATAAGATTAGAAATTTATGGAATGTGGTAAACACTAAAAGTCAACATTTTAGTTGCCAAATCTTGCTTTGCAGACATTTACTTACAACTCTTACTTATGTGACTAAATAGGAGTTTCTATATAAACATTTTTCCTCTCTCTGTGGAGCTGGTTTTCTTCTATTTAAAGGGGGAAAAAAAAAAAAAAACAGCTGAAATTATTTAGTATCTCTGTGCTTTATACATTATCCAAAATTAAGCAGTAATTTTTCTATAAGGAAGGAATATGACAATCTTGTGCAAGCATAATTAAAATCTGCTATCTTGATCATCTTTTTGTTTGTTGCTGCAGGGTCCAAAATCCCCAAATAATTATTGGAAAGGCCCACTGCCATCTAGTTGCAAAAACACAAATAAGCCTAAGATAACACCCCAAGCACCAAGAGTAATGACAGAGGTGGAAGAGATAGTTTAGTCAGGCATGAAATTGATTTTATAATAGCAAATATCTGTTGCCTTCCATGTGCTAAGTAAATAATTCTAAAGAAGACAGTAAAGATAATAATAAAAAAATCATTAACTGCTCCTACTAAATCAAATGAAAGAGAGAAACCTGTTCTCACATTGACCCTGAAACCTGTTTAATAGCTAATTAAAGCAATTACTCCAAGCACGACAAAGTCCTTAACCATCAACACCTTCAGATGCAGAGATTTTAAGTTTATGCCAGTAGAACTTTCACCAGTTTATCACTACAGTCTCCAAACTTCAACTAGTCTGGTTAGCAGATGATATTCTGCACAGACTTTACCAGATTCAACTACTCAGCAAAAGCAGTATTATAGGATTGAATAATTTCAGTGCTTTCATAAAAAGATTTCTCTAAAACCCTTGAAGGTAGCCCTTAAATTGACTGTTTTCCACATGTTCAGAAACAACCTTGATGATAACTCCAAAGCCATCTGATGCAGCTTTAACTTGCATTCCTTCATTTGTGAATTCCAGCTGCAAAAAATGGTTTAATAAAGTTTTATGTTCAATAACTTTTCATAGCCTTTTAATAATGGCTGGTTATCTAGTGCCATTCCTAGGGCTCTACTGGAGTTAATTAGCCTGCTGCTCTGAACACTGGTCATTTTCAAGTTACTAAATGTTTCTGTGCTGTAGCAGTACACAGAACAGTACCCTGAACTAATGGCTTGACCATTACAAGATGTTCAGGTTGACAGCTTATCCAGTCATAAATTAGATAAGTAAAAGGTTAGCAAAAAGCAAAGGCAACTTTATTAAATTTTACCTTGAGCTTTGCTATTTCTGCCTACATTTAAGCTCCAGAAAATACAAGTATTCTTGTATAGATCATAAAGAGACGGAAATACACTATTAAAACCACAAAGGAAACTCATTCAGTACTATTTAGGAAAGATCTAGAGCAATTATGAGTCGAGGCAGGAAAGCTCCCATATAAATTACAAGTTGGAGTAAGTAACTATGTTGCTAAAACAGAAATGCTTGAAACACTCTATCAGGGATGACACTGCTGGTAACACAGCAAATGGAGGTATGATCTCTAGAAGATTCTCCCCAAAACCTGAAAACTGTATTTAACCAACACAGAATAGCACCTTTCTTTTAACTAACCTGTCTTCTGTCTACTTTCTAAGCTTTACTGGTTCCACATGGAATTTTCTTCTAGGACCCAATTTTCAGATTTCAGGATTTTAACCAATGCTATTTATGTGGGGTTTTTCTTTATACCCATGAATGTGCATAGCTATGAAAGTATTATCACCCTGCTCACCCACCCAGTTTACTCCTCTCCTACTATCCTGACAGCTTTTTTCTGATGTGCTGCAAATATTTCAACAGAAAGCTACAATTAACACAATTCTCCCTTGCCCATAATGAGCCTTATGTACCAATGCTAGATGAGCTGAGGAGGAACTTTAGAATCTGTTTATCTTCCTCATAAAATGAATATGCTTTCACAGCCAAAGACAATAGCACAATTTGATAAACTATGTTAAAAGCACCTTGCAATAGACATTTACATTTTGTTCCTGAAAATTAACCTAACACAGTGATAAAGCAAAACAATATTCAACTTTCATACTAGGAAACAGCCAAGAAAGGGAAAAGAAATGCTAAGGATGTGTGGTGGACTCACCCTGGCTGGACACCAGGTACCCACAAAAGCCAGTCTATCATTCCCCTCTTCAGCGGGACAGGCAGAGAAAATACAATGAAAGACTCATGGGCTGGGAGAGATCACTCACCAATTATCACGATGGACAAAACAGACTCAACTTGGGGAATTCAGTTTAATTTATTATCAACCAAATCAGAGTCAGAAAATGAAAAATAAAACCAAATCTGAAAACATTTTCTGCCCACCCCTCCCTGATTCCCACCCCCAACTTCACTCCTGATTTCTGTACCTCCTTCCCCCAGTGGTACAGGGCAATGAGGAATAGGAGTTGTGGTCAGCTCATCACATGTTGTCTCTGATGCTCCTTCCTCCTCAGGGGAAGATTCCTCACACTCTTCCCCTGCTCCCATGTGGGTCCCCCGCAGGGTCACAAGTCTTGCAGCAAACCTGCTCCAATGTGGGCTCCTCTCTCCATGGTGCCACAGGTCCTGCCAGGAGCCTGCTCCAGCACGGGCTTCCCATAGGGTCACAGACTCCTTTGGGCATCCCCCTTCTCCAGCGTAGGGTCCTCCCTGGGCTGCAGGTGGAGATCTGCTCCACCACGGACCTCCATGGGCTGCAGGGGCACAGCCTGCCTCACCATGGGCTGCACCATGGGCTGCAGGAGAATATCTGCTCTAGCACCTGGAACACCTCCTTCTCCTCTCCTTCTGCACTGACCTTGGTGTCTGCAGGGCTGTTTCACATTCTCATTCCTCTCTCCAGATGCAGCTGCTGTTGTGCAGTCGCTTACCCCCCTCCTTCTTAAATACATGATCCCAGAGGCACCTACCACTGTCACTGATGGGCTCAGCCTTGACTAGCAGTGGGTCCATCTCGGAGCCAGCTGGCACTGGCTCTGTTGGACACAGGGGAAGCTTCTAGCAGCTTCTCTCAGAAACCACCCCTGCAGCCCCTCCAGCTACCAAAACCTCACTACACAAACCCAATACAGGATGACACAGATCCAGGAGAACAGGTCATTTTATAATAGTACCTTGATTCTTTAATAAGTGTGCTTTATATCCACTTCAGAATTGAACTGAATTTAATTCAAACAAGTGATTTTGGAAGAGAAGACTCCCTTTAACAACCTCCACTTCTTCAGTCTAAACTGTCCTCAATTATTCCTAAGCTATTATCTTATTTCTTCATATATTCTAGGAGTCCTCTCTTCCTTCTGGATTTTGCTAGTTTATGAAAAAAGATAACCACAGATTTTTGTGCATATCAAATACATCTTCAGCATTTACTCCCCATAGAAAAAAAAAGAAACACAAAAATACTGACTGGTAACTACTTCCACTAATTTTCAAGCTCACCGACATGCTTCAAACAAATTTGACAAAAATAGAGTCCTCAAACACATCAAGTTCCTACTTAGTTTAAGCAGCATTTTTCAGTACCTGGAAGAAACAGAAAGGTTCAAAGCACTGATTTCTGAAAGAAAGGCACAGATGGACAATCTTTATTGTAACTTTGGGAATTACCATGCTGTAAAATAAAATAGGAGAGCCTGAATCCACTTTTTAGAGTTTTACCATTATTTTTCAGTGGATTCAAATTACACCAGAAAAGGCAAGCTCAAAATCTCTATACATCTTTCCCTTTAATAGGAGAAGTTATACAAAAAGTTATATGTCCTTTGAGTAGTGACTAGTTCTTATCACATGTTCAGATTCTGCATATATTTTAATGCAGGCATGCTGCATGCACTATTAAAAAGGATCCATGACTCTAAGGTACTCCCTCAAAGTAAGAAAAAAACCCCAACAACCTCAGAGATCTCTTTTCTGACTTGTATCTCTAGAACAGCAATGTAAGTGTTTATCATACATAAAACAAATCTTTTCTGTAATCATCAAAAACAAGTATGCCCCGCAGCTGCTGACCAAAAGCTGGGAGACAGCTGCTGCTATCCTCATCATAAGAGAGATAGAGAACATTTACTTACACACATCATCACCCAAACAAATGTGGAAGAAGAGAGAAGGGAACCATTTTAATAGAAGAATAGCTCATGAGAGTTTGAAAAGACAGTCAGGAGTGAGCTGTACCTCATTACTGCTTAAGTACTACATTCAGAAGACTTTGCAATCTCCAAATTTATTTTAGGACGTATGTAAGCCTTCACTCCTGTAAGAAATAAGCACTATCATATGATATTGCTTGCATGCACATTGACATCTTCTTTACTAAGGTAAACACAAAAGGCTGCTGAAACAAAGGTAAGCAAAAAGTCTTTACTACTTTGTAATCTGCTGTTTCATTTGTTCACTCTGGAAGAACTCCAGGGTCCATGGTGGAAAGCACAACAAAACACAAACTTCCCTTTTTTATAGTCCAAATGGAAAAATAAACCAAAGGTTTCTAAGCTGTTGAGGCTTGAATTCCTCAAAGCCAAACTTACTAATCGCCCATTGCAAAATTCATCAGAGTAGTTTCAGAAACTGATGTTTTCTATAGTGGATACCTGTAAGTGTAAAGCAAACATCTGAAAAAAAGTTAAATGAAGCTTTATGGTTTGAGTGCAATATTAATTTGCCTCAGACAGTTTAATCTGCTGTATCAAACCTTTCAATACTTCCAGAAAGCCCCAGTCATTTTCCTTATCTTCTGCCCATATCATGGGAGCACAAATGGGACATGGCCAGTTGCCATGTAGGATTCCCATGATAATTTCTCCTAGACACAGACTGCCAGTAGGTACCACACACCTTCTTAACCACATACAGATGCACTCTCCAGATACCAAATCCAACTAGAACTAACACTTTCAGTTAAAGTATTTCAGAAAGTACAGATGAGAAATAACCACCTTGTAATACCTACTCATTTATCTCACAGACATCTACACTATTCCCTGGAATATCACGTCTGCTTCCAGTGCCAGTATAAAGAGAGTTTTAAAGGGAAGGAGGAAGCTCTGAAGCAAAACTGCCTGTACTGCAGAAGTACTACTTGAACTGTCAGCAAAGGCTGCAATACCATGAATAAAAGCACTATACTTGGTTTCATAAGATGGAAAAATCTCTTGTTGCAATGATATGGACAAAGTTCTGCATCCTATACCCTGGATGCACCCTGAAACATTTGTACAACGTAATGCTCACTTTAGACCTACAAAATTTAAGAACCGGCCTTCACAGTCACTGTGGTGCACCTAAGGCATCTCCTTTGTGATCAGGGCCACAAGACAAGACCACATTTAGCATGCCCAGGAATGCATATTAACGCCTCTTGAGCTCTCTGCATCTTTAATATCTCTTCAAATATAGCTCTCAAGAAATCCACACACCTGAGCTACAATAAAGTAGGGGCAACGGTCAGATCAAAATATACATATATGCTTGCATGTTCTGATCACACTCACACACCACTCCATGTATTGGCTTATACTCTTATACTCCTTGCCAACAGTGGCCTTTTTAACCCTCAGAACTGCCCCACATACTCAATAACTTTCAACACAAAACCTAAATAGAGTAGACTGTGGAGACTGAGCACACTGGAAGGAAGAGCTGGCTGGAAGGAAGAGAGGAGAGGGACAGGTGTGACATACACAGTGTTTCCACAGGCAGTCTAAAATTTGAGTCAAGGTAGGAAATCAAACTTGTTACTGAGAGAAATTTTAGTACTCATTTATTTTTTTATTTATTTCCCCCAGAAAAAGTTTGCCCTCAGTGAGCTCTCTTTTCCAGCTGGTATCCAAACTACAGTGCTGGTATTTCTCCAACAGCCCAGACTGAAAGAAAACAAACGCTCTGACAGAAGCAAAGCATTCCCTAGGGAGACGCACAGCAATCTCTTATCATTATTCAGAAAAATTCTGACTTCTGAGTTCAGTCAGCAGTAACTGCTACCTAACTGTGCAAACCTCTGAGCTATCTGAAACTTTTCTATGTTTAGCAAGACAGGTGACACACAAACTTTGTAACTCGCCTGATTCTGGGTCTGGGAAGCAGGAAACAAGACAAAACCCAAACCACTTTGCTTCTTGATGAAAGATGTAAACGAGGACATTTAAGAATGAGGTCCCTATAAATAAAAGCTCATTGATCTTTCAAAAAGAGTTAAAAATTCACTTGTAACTAAAAAACTAGCATAACACTGATTTCTTTGATTAATCATTAGGATTTGTATATTGCTAAATGGATGAAATCCTAAATTCAAATATCAACTTTAAATTTAGAGAAGTTATTTTTGAAACACTGACTGGTTAAGTAGCTGAAACTTCTTACCAATTGCAGTGTCTTTCCAAAAGCTATCACACTACTCCAGATATGAAGGGAGCAAGAATAACCTGGCACCCTTTTTGTGATCAAAAAGAATTTAATATATTCCACTTACTACCCCATTTAATAACTACATTTCCATCTCATTCTGTTTCTCTTAGAAAGAAATGTTCTAAGAGACTGTCACAAGTTAACAGAAAGACAACGGCCTTTGCTCAGTGCTCTGATTTTCTGTACCTGATATGCATTTATGCACAAACTTACTCTTGCAAGTTTATAAATACCGAAGAAATACACAGGAAAGTAAATCTCAAAACTGTACACGAAAATTAGTGACTCATTAAGTAGTGCTAGGCTCCATCTGGGGGGGAGGGAAGATGTGTTTCCTTTAAAGCAAACCCTGACTACATCCTTCTGCTATTCATAGCCATGAAATGGAAGTTTAGTACTTGAAACAAGCAGCAAGGACCAAGACATCAAACAACAGGTAACAGGATTTAGGTTTTAGTTAAAACTATCTCCCGAAAAACCTAATAACTAGTGAAATGCAACTCCTGAAGCAGGTTTGGTTAAATTCTGTACCATACCCTAACAAAACAAAAAGTACAAATTGCACAACTGCACTAACAAGAGAGAAGATTAATGATAACAAACTCTCCTTGGTCTTTAGGCTATACTTTATCCCTGTCAAGAGTTCCTGTCGCTCCTGCCTTGACTTGCAAGGAAAAGGAAAACGTGGTGTTTTTTTCAAAGCATCCATATTATGCATAATAAAACCAGTGCCAAGCACACCTATGAAGCCCTGAAGTTCCCTTCAGATTAACGGAAGGAAATCAGAGGATTACAGGCACCAGTCCCAAGGCTGAATTTCCTCAAAGCTGTCTACAAAGGAAAGAGACTCCATGAATCACCTAAACTGCACAGAAGCTCAATCCCCAGGTTCATCTACAGAAGAAATTCAGAGCAGCTCCATGAAAAGGTAACCACTCTCCAGTTAATGTTCTCACAACCTAATATTTATTTATTGTTGCTCTACCAGATTACAGATTTCCCCCTGCTCCTTCTTGGCCTCTCCTTTCTCTCCAGATACAGAATCATAGACTCATTTAGGTTGGAAAAGACACTTAAGATCAAGTCCAATAGGTAACCCAACACTGCAAAGTCCATCACGAAACCAGATCCCTAAGCACCACATCGCATCTTTTAAACATCTCTCGGGATAGTAACGCCACCACTTCCCTGGGCAGCCTATTCCAGTGCTTGACTATCCTTTTGCCAACTGGATTTAACTCTGTTCACCACCACTCTTTGGGATGGGACACCCAGTCAGTTTTATACCCATCCAAGACACGAGCAGATAGCTTCTCCATAATGCTGTGGGAAACAGCATCAAAGGCTTTACTAAAATCCAGGTAGACAACATCCACAGTGTTTCCCTCATTCATTAGGCAGGTCACCTTGTCATACAAGGAGACCAGGTCAGTCAAGCAGGACCTGCCTCTGATAAACCCATGCTGACTGGAACCGAGCACCTGGTTGTTCTGTATGTGCCATATGGTGGCACTCAAGATGAATCTGGTCCACAACCTTCCCCAGCACTGATGTCAGACTGACAGGCCAGGAGTTCTTCCTTCCAGCCCTTCTTGTAAATGGGCATCACACTTGCCAGCTTCCAGTCAGCTGCGACCTCCCCATTTAGCCAGGACTTCTGGTAAGTGATGGGAAGTGTCTCAGTGAGCACTTCAGCCAGATCCCTCAGTACCCTTGGGTGGATCCCATCTGGCCCCATAGACCTGTGTGTGTCTAAGTGGTGTAGCAAGTCACTGACCACTCCCCCTTGGATTATGGGGACTTCATATGATTATCCTTCCAACACCCCCAGCACAGAACGCACATTCAGCCATTAACTTACATCTCCAGCAGGCAGCAAGAATGAGGCATTGGGAAACACTGAAAGGGATCAGCTTTTGGCAGAACAGCAACATCTTCCATCAGCAGCAAATGCACTTTTGAAAAGTTTAGACAACATCCACAGTGTTTCCCTCATTCATTAGGCAGGTCACCTTGTCATACAAGGAGACCAGGTCAGTCAAGCAGGACCTGCCTCTGATAAACCCATGCTGACTGGAACCGAGCACCTGGTTGTTCTGTATGTGCCATATGGTGGCACTCAAGATGAATCTGGTCCACAACCTTCCCCAGCACTGATGTCAGACTGACAGGCCAGGAGTTCTTCCTTCCAGCCCTTCTTGTAAATGGGCATCACACTTGCCAGCTTCCAGTCAGCTGCGACCTCCCCATTTAGCCAGGACTTCTGGTAAGTGATGGGAAGTGTCTCAGTGAGCACTTCAGCCAGATCCCTCAGTACCCTTGGGTGGATCCCATCTGGCCCCATAGACCTGTGTGTGTCTAAGTGGTGTAGCAAGTCACTGACCACTCCCCCTTGGATTATGGGGACTTCATATGATTATCC
Organism: Nestor notabilis; assembly: GCF_000696875.1. Taxonomy (NCBI): domain Eukaryota; kingdom Metazoa; phylum Chordata; class Aves; order Psittaciformes; family Psittacidae; genus Nestor; species Nestor notabilis. The sequence goes on from NW_009914151.1 coordinate 83,503, forward strand.
TTCCAACACCCCCAGCACAGAACGCACATTCAGCCATTAACTTACATCTCCAGCAGGCAGCAAGAATGAGGCATTGGGAAACACTGAAAGGGATCAGCTTTTGGCAGAACAGCAACATCTTCCATCAGCAGCAAATGCACTTTTGAAAAGTTTCTGTACTAAGCACCTAGCTAATAATTTATTTAAGTAACAAATGTAACTACTCAAAGTAACAAATATTTGTAATTTTATGAGCAAATACAGCCAAGACTAAGGAAAAGTCAGAATTTAAAGGCCCCATTTTTTGTTCAGGAGTTTTGAGGGTTTGGGGTTTTTTTTCTTATATTTTTTTTTTTATATAGTGCTGCCTTACTAGATTTAGAGTCTTAGCCAACTCCTTCCCAAAGTTAATCCTCAACAGGTTCTTTCAGTGCCACCAGAGAATTTTAGAGATACAAGACAATTCCACCGCCTCTTCAAAATGTGTGTTGCTTTGCAGCTTTGCGTCTTTTTACAAGTGGCAATAAATTGTCTTAAGAATTTATTTGCCTCTCCCACCCTTATTAAAAAAATAAATAAATAAATAAATAACAAACAAAACCACACACACACAAAAAAAAAAAAACCACACACCACATTCAAAGTTGATTTTGAGGTCACTGACTATGTACCCATCAAAAGATACTAGTACATCTCTGAGCAAACCTAAAGCCCTGGATGGACATACTTGAGGGACAAAACAGCAAACAGCACATGCTGTTCATCTTTCTTCAAGCTAGCTTGATACCTTTTCATTCTTAAATTGTTAAGAGCAGATATTTCCTTGTGCTTCCAATCCAATTTCTTCTAGTGAAACACAGACTGCAGATAAGTTTAAAAGAACAGACCCAGGGTTCCTGTGTCATTTCCAAATTAGAGTCCGTTCAAAACCTAGCTTTTATCTTACTGGTTCAATAGCATCACATAAGTACCTTCTGCATAAATTCCCAATGAATTTTCTTTCGCAGCAGTAATGAATGTCATCATAGCTACTTTCCTACTACATGAATTTCACTCTGAATTTTTAGTACAGCAATTACATTCACAGGAAGTGAATTATCCAACTCTCTATCATTTCAGGCATGACGGTTTTAGTTACGATAGCAATGACTGCTTTTTGTGGGAGATTACAGTAAACATATGCCACTAGATTTTCTATGACAGGATGTTGTTGATATGATTAAATGGTTAAATTTTTTATCAAAATTAAGTGATTGCCATTTCACCCCACCTCTCATACAAAGTAGTATCTCTGTCATACAAATTTAAACTTTTTTAATCTCATATATACTCCTACCTGTCCTCCACTACCTTTGCAACAGTGGGGATCAACCTACAATGCTAGCTTGTAAAAAAGGTAAATATACATTATAGATGTGTATCAGGACTCAGAAGGAAAATAAAGATCTAGTGATGTGTTGACATTCTTGTTAACTCAGGTGTTAGCGGACAGTGTTTATTTTGACAAACTAGGGTTTCTCTCCTTAAATTCATAATCTTGGCCATGAATATTGCTGTCGTATGTGTGCATGACAGTTTACAGCAAGGGTGGAAACATGGAATTCAGCGGTACCACACAAACATAAAATGAAAAAAGGAAAGATTCAGGTATAAAGAACAATGTACAAATGTGTGTTTGCAACTTTCTATAAGGGACTCAGGAAATTTCAAAGGAAATATTTTCATTATTAAGTATGGTTGCAATATCAAACAAAACTACAAGTCAGTTGCTCAAAGTTTTTCAAGTCAAAACAAGGCCAACTTGCTGATCGGACGCAGCTGTCACATCCCAAACATGTTTGGAAGAAACATTTCCAAACAGCGCTCAGGATGAAAGTAGGTTTTTCATAAGATTGTTATGTGTCCTGCCATATCATTAACTGTGTTTTATAGATTAGAAGACTAAAGACTTCAGATTTCACACTTGAGTCCAGTGTATTTCAGAGTATTAAAAGCAACAATCTTAGGTAAAAGACTAATGGCAACGCAGTAGGAGTGAAGACATCCTGTAATGCCTTGCAGTTTGGAAACAGTTCTGCAAAACCACTAATCTGAGCAGCACTATCCAGTATACGTAGTAACTTCTGGCACTCACTTCCAAGAATTACCAAGGAAACTGATAATACTGCGAAGTTCAGCAGGGACTTCAACTGTATGCATTAAAAATAAATAAATTACCTTTCCTGGTGACAAACTCAGTGACAAAGCCATTCAGACCTCTCTATCCTAAATAAATGGACTGTCTCAAAGTCTTTCACAGGTATTTTGAGAGCCAAACCCCAAAATCCAGTATCAAGTGAACATTTCATGTCACATTATTTCATCTTCTGCAACTTGTATGCAATAGCTAATTGTTCCCACAAACAGAAAAAGCAGTCCTTTCATACACTGCTGTGTACAGTCCACTGTACTGAGGAGAACTACTGAATAGATCAAAGTATTCTATTGTAAACATTAAAACCTCTCTGAAAAGGGCTTATGCTAACACATCTTAGTTGATATAAACATTTCAACAACATAAATTACCTGCCCAGCAGTGACCAGAACTTTGGGGGGATTGCTCATGATAAATCACCTGTTTTCACTGCTAGTTTTCAGAATTTTTTCTCCTGGCCCTGCAGCCCATGGACTCCAAACAATGCGAGAAACTTGACATCTGAAAGCAAAAGCCAGAGTATGTTTTCATAAGAAACCACTGAAACAAGCAACTGCATTTTTTCCCCAGATGGATTTCCAATACATTTTTCTCAGCAGCAAAGAAGTCACACTGGCACACTCATACACAAAAGCAAAGTTAACCCTACCCTGCACTACACCTTCTAATATGAAGAATTCCAATTTTGTTCTTAAACTTCTACAAAATACTCCATGTGATGCTTAGGATGGAAAAAGGCTGACCAAATGGGCAGGGCTGATCTGGAAGGAACAGTCATCCTTCCATACCTGATCCATCCATCATGATCTGATCATGAAGGATGACAAATTACAAGCTAGTTAATGTATCAGGTAATCTTAGTCTTAGAGATCATCCTCCAAATGACCTTTGTTAAAAACTGGTTTTGGAAAGCAAGAAAATGTTTTCTTGGTTTAACTCTTAAACAAAATATCAAAAGCTACTCTATTCTGTGTTGATAAAACAGTCTACCAATTTAAGTCAACAATTTAACTTAATATTCTCTTTCAGTAACATCTGGATATCACCCCTCTCAAAAGTCATCCAAAACAAAGATCTTAAAATCTGAGGAGGTGAATGCCCTCAGGACCATGCATTTTTATCAGATCATTTCCTTCCCACAGTATCAGAACCAGGAGGAAGATATACAATTACTCAAGTACCTTGCACTAATCTGTTCCATTGAAAATTCAGCTCACGTGCATTCTTCAAGTTCTGGAAATTAGACAACTAGAAGAGGGTTGACACAGAAAACATAACTGAACTGCAAATTGATACTACCTGTTCTAGCAAATTTGATGGCTTTTAGGTAAACAGAGGGTTAATGCTGTGAAATTACATGACTAAAGCTTAGTTCTTATTTGCAGATTCCATCTTGTTTATCCATTAAGCAAATACCTCTGAAAGGAACTTGCAAGCTTTTTTAAGTACTCCAATTCTAGCCCCATGATATGATGATAGCAGCCTAGACATAAACGTTAATCTTGAAAATAGAGAGCATATTGCCCATGTTTTGGTCATTCTGTTCAATCAGGCATGTCATTTTAAATCGCTGACGCTGATGCATTTGCATTCTGGAGTATTCCATTGCAGCAAAGCGGATGTGTACCACCCTCAGCTTTTTCCAGGCTTATGCAACCAATGAACAGTTTCAAACCAAGGCAGTTGCAGGTAGTCAGACTGGTTGTCTCTTCAAAACCCTAACACTTGTTGTTCAAGAAAGAGGGGTCAGGTGAAGAACACCTCAGTGGGTCCAGAGGCATCGAGTCATACAGGTTGGAAGAGTCCATCCAAAATATCAAGTCCAACTGTTAACCCAGCACTGCCAAGTCTATCACTAAACTGTGTCTCTAAGCACCAAATCACACATCTTTTAAATACCTCCAGGGATGGTGACTCAACCACTTCCCTGGGCAGCCTGTTCCAATGCTTGATTACCCCTTCAGTGAAGAAAGAAATGAAGAAATTGTTCCTAATACCCAATTTAAACATCCTCTGGTGCAACTTGGAGCCATTTCCCCCTATCCCATCACTTGTTACTTGGGAGAAGAGACCAACCCCACCTCACTACAACCTCCTTTCAGGTAGTTGAAGAGAGCAATAAAGTCTCCCCTCAGTCTCCTTTTCTCCAGCCTCAACAACCCCAGTTGCCTCAGCTGCTCCTCATCAGACTTGTGCTCTACACCCTTTGCCAGCATATCACTATCCTTCTCCAGACACACAACAGAATTTGATATGGGGGACACTTCAGCCACTGGACACATACAAAGCAATAAAAAGAGCTAAGTTCCTCCTCAGTAAGGCAAAAAGAGTTGGTAAACAAGATAGCAGTGCAGAAAGGGCATCAACACAGCAATTCACTAAGTGATGCGAGAGCAATGGAAAAGTCTATTCTGACAGTTTCGGTACAGATTCATGCATTGATGGAATAGACCAATCAAGCAGCATGGATATTGCTTGTTTTGATACCCTTCTAGGATAAAGTGGTATTTTGCTAGAGGCAAAAAGAACTGAAGAGAAAGAATTAAAAATAAATAGGCCAGAACAAAGCATATTTTCAATTTCAGTTGCAAAAACAACACAGCAACTATTTTCTTTTCTTCTAGTATGAAAAATAATGCTGGCATATTGCAATGTCACCAACGTAAAACAAAAACTAAACACCAAAGAGTTTTTGGTGCTTGCTTTTATTCATTATTTCAAGAGAAATAATATACTGGGAAGTTTCTTTACGTGTAGTGAAAGGGAAAGTACAAAACCAACATGTAAATCCAACACACTCACTCATTATATTTGACTCTCCACTGAAATAGAACAAATAAATCTTCAAAACTATTTAAACACTTAATAAAAGACATCTTGAAAATAAGGCTTACACTCTACTTCATTTGCTTTCAGTCACTAGGATCTTATTTACGCATGGTTTAGCGTTTCTTCCAGAGTGATTCTATGTATGCCCCTAAAAGCAGTAGCTTAGTCAAAAAGGTCAAATAGAATTAAATGATCAGAGAAATAGATTTGGGAGGGAACTTAAGCTATTGATCGTAACAAACATGTTCCCTATTTTGTTCTGAAGACCTCAGATACTGGAAACAAATCTCTGGGCAAAACATCCCAGTGGATCACTTGTATTGCTGTTAAGAGTCTGCCAATACTTAAGAGAATAAGAGAAAAGTTTTATTGCAATTTACTGTTGCTACTTCTTGCCAGCTCTCTTAGAGACAAATGGAGTTCTTTCCTCTCTATGCTGCAATATTATTACCACATTGCTTTTCAGTTGTATTTTCATAGGTTAGGAGAGAATATCACTACTCTTCACTTCTCCTTTGGAAGTCACATACTTTACACATTTTCCTGAATAAGGTAATGTTTCCTCTTTAAAGATTAGGAGTTTACATTTCGGAGGTGGGACTTGAATGTCCTGACTTTTCCTTACCAAATCTTGGCGAAAAGTATGAAAAGAAACACTATGTCGTATACATCAGCTCTGTAAGCCCTTGAAATCAGATGTTCATCAGGTACGCACAGAAAAAATTACTTGGAGGAAAAAGTGTATAAATAGGTATAAATATGAAAATGTCTGTATTTATATCTTTAAGTAAGGATAAATTATCTCTACCAGTCATTTCTTCTGGACAGCACATACTCCAGACCCCCAGTGTTCTTATTCCTCTCTCATGCACTATGTGCCTATCTCTCCTAAAATATAGTGCCCAAAATGGGGCAGAATAATGCAGAAGGTTTACCAATGCTGAACAGAGCAGAAACTTCACTTCACATGCAGCATGCCTGCATGCTCCTTTTCATACAGCCCAACAGAACTTGCCTTCCATCAAAAGACATCACTGAATTACATTCAGCTTGTGATCAGCCACAGCTTCATATCTTTTTCTTCAGAACTGAAAAGTAAATGGGCTATTCCCATGTTTCATCTGTGAAGTTCATGTTCGCATCCTAGGCAGGGAGTGGTGAAGAACCAATCCTGGACTCAGCCTCTCCCCCATTTATTTCACACCACTTCTCCAAACTACCAAGCTCCTCTGAAATGCTGAACACGAGGTGATCTCAACTCTGTCACGTACATTCTTAGCACGCTAACTACTGCTGTCTTCAGACAGATGAGCCTCAGGACTGTCCAGTAATTCCCAGCAAAAGTGGAATGCTGAAAACTGTGCTGGATACAGTTTGCAAACTGATCTTGGACCTGACCTGCATTCCTCTAAGATACTCTTCCTATGTTTACCTTGTGAATATCCAGTATCAAGAGCTTAACAGAGGTCATGTGGATGGTATGTAATGTTTCTTTTCATACCTTCACCAAAATTTGGTAAGTAAAAGTCAAGAGACTTAATCCCACCTCTGAAACAGACTCCTTCCCATCACTGAGCTCCTCATCTTTAAACAGTAAACATCACCATATTCAGAATGGCAATGCTCTGCTTCCCCTCCTAGCTAAGGTTTTATTTACCTGCTCAGATTCCTCCAGCTGACCCTACCCACTTTTTAAAGGTCAAATTCTGACTTTCCAAGGGAACTGGAGGGTCACTCCAACTTCGTAACTTCAAACGTGCAAGCCTAAAGATGTGTCAGTCAGGCCACGGGTGTTCAGACAATACTATTCTAAAGGTTTTGTGCACATAACACATGACATTAGCACATCTAGAAGAAGACCCAAACAGATTTCATTTTAAATAAACATGGCTACTAAGAATAGCTTTCATTCACGCACTAGAAAAGTACTCTATTGTAAAATAAACCAGTATTTTAGCTGTTTAAATCTTAAATGGGTTTATCGTTTGAGTAGTACTTCCCCAAAACATGAAATACGTAGTTTGACTTCAGTTGATCTACTGGTCACTTTAATGCAGAACCTTCGAAGATAAACACATACTTAACTCTTAGTCTCTTCAAAAGCCATTAAGGTGACTAAACACTTTTGGAAGTCTGAGCCTTGGTCTCTCTGACTCTCAAGTCCTCACCCGCAAAACAGTGACAACTTTTCCCTGCTATTTCCCATTGTATGAGGGCAAACTAGTCAGATAAGATGATCACAGAGAGTATCTAAGCAACTGCACTGGTTAATTTTTGTATTTTCTTTTACATATTTCAATACTTTAAAATGTTTGGGCTTCCTCTAGCAGTACCTTTTCATGCAACGCAAGCTATTTATTCATACACCTTTGTTTCTGAAAGCATTGCTCTTAATGCTGGCACAAGTGCAGCAGAAACAACAGTAATCAATTTGATTTGGCCTTATGAAACAAGTGTCATTTTGATAAATGATCCTAATTAAGTTGATATTTCAGGTAGAAAGTGTATTGAGTTAATGTGTTGGCACCTCTCTACTTAGACAAGTACAGATGTTGCAATAAAGTAGCAGTAGTACATTATTAACTTTGCAAGTCACCCAGCTTGCATTCACAGAGTTTGATCAAAGCCACACAACTCAGCAACTGAAAGAAAATGCTGATTTTAAGTTTTAATTATTCAGCAACATGCACAAGTAGTAGGCTCCAGGAAGTTTCAAAGCTATAGGTCATTCCTTGATGATCCCTCTCCAGCATGGAAATGATTAATTAGTCTGGTGGCAGCAAAGTACTTAGGGCAGAGAGTCATGTTTGTTTAGAAAACCTTGCTCAAACAGCAAAAGACAAAACCTGTGTTTCTTCTCTTTTACATAAATCTAATTACAGAATGTCCTGTTAAGGCTAAAAGACACCATACATTTACATAAATCTAATTACAGTATGTCCTGTAAGGCTAAAAGACACCATTCATTTACATAAATCTAATTACAAGATGTCTTGTTAAGGCTAAAAGACATCATATGTTTACATAGTGCTTTCTTACGCTGTGGAAGGCTTTGATACATGGCTCATGGTTGGCAAATACAGGCTTGTTTTCTATTTAGCAATGGCTGCAGATAAAATAACACCCTAGTCATCTGCTCTGAAGTCAAAGCAGTCTTATGTTTCCCCCATTTTTCTATTGAGTCCTCTGTAGCCCTAAACCAATTTATTGCACTTACCAATTTATGCAACTTGCAGCTACCCTTACTATTAAAACACAGCTCTCTACAGCGAGGGAGCTGCTTTCTTACCGAGCTCTCCCTGACAGGTAAGACTGTAGAGCATCAGCCTGCAGCTCAAGCAGTGGTAAGGGCAGTTATGACAAAGTCAGGTAGGTAATCAGAAGCCTCGGTGAGACTCCATGCAGTTCTGTTACCGCAAGTTTGTGGCACTCCGACACAAGCTTGAGCTCACTTCACAGCTTCCTCCCTTAGACACCACAGGACTACACATTGCTTCTGGAATCAACAATGATCTGCCAACCTGCTGTGAGGCACTCAGCAACCTAACTCAAAGGCTCCTTCCTGCTCTCAAAATGAATCTTCTTGGAAACATTTCCAGAAGCAGAGTCTGAAAGGGACAAGCACTTCCCACCTGCAGCAAGTTTCAAAGGAGTTTCAAGAACCATGCCACAGCTACTCAAACCCTGGCCCTTTGGAAACTGTCTTCTCTTCTTTTATCAAGTTTGGTCTGTTAAAATGAAGTGTGCACTGAAAATAATTTCTGATGTTTCCTATATCCAATTACCCATCCCCTCAGGGGTTTCCTCTTGCAAGACAGCTGAGAGAAATGGTTTATTGTATTTTCTTCAGATCCACAGCAAAGTTCTCTTTGGAGTATAGAAAAATATTCTGTTCTTGATATCTACCTGTCAAAAATCAGGGTATTCTCCACTAGGTGTTTACCCCACAGAAACAATCTTGACATTAGATCAGACTAATTTCATGTTGTAGACCACAAGGCGGGGATCAGTCACTATGATTCTAACATCATTCAGGCTGACACATCAACTAAGACAGTCTAGAAGTGGATGTACCATGGGCGTGACAACAGAAGAAAATGACTTCAGGCAGCCATGCTTCTGTCAGATTCAGATAACTCAATACACACACAAAAAAAAAAATATTAAAAGACTGCACACCATAGAAAAATACATACTTTATACTGTAATGAGAACAGCCACATGAAGAGCAGAGACAGGGAAAAGAAGAACAGTAAATCCAGCTGAATGTGACCATAAAATACTCTTCTCTGGTCATAACGTAATGGAATATTCAGGTATCATTCTAGGACACAGGGCAAATTCTATACTTATTTCCTTAATGAAACCATGCAATTAGTAGCATTGCCAGGCTTAAATAAAAACTATTCATATCTACAAAATAACCATGAGAACACCAAGCATATGTCACACGTGTACTATTACATTCATCACAAGATAAAAAGCGCAGTATGTGCTGGTAATTCATATTTGCAGAACTGCAGCATGAAAACAGCCAGGTCATTCACCTGGTCCAGAACTTCAAGTATCCTTCAGCTACGAGGCTTCTTTCTAGCAGATACTATATCTGACAGCTCCACTTAGGTTTGAAAACCTCTATGAGGATTTCAACAACAGCAGCAAGTCAAACAAATTTCAATGGCACAACTCTGTAGTGGTGAGTACTCTCTGTTTCACTCACTAGAAAACTTGTTTTGACTTGACATTTTGCATGTTTAGCACAAATGCAAATGCCAGACAGGCACTGGAAGCCTCTGAAATCGCTTATATGATTTTTTTCACTTTTTTTTTTTTATTAACAAAAAAAAAAAAATCGCTTTCTTCAAATTTTACCCAAAAGGCAGGATATCTAAGACTGCCATAAAATCTTGCTTGATGGATAAGGAGTATTAGGAGAGAAGTATCTCTCTTCCCTCACAACATTTGTTCCAATGTGGACAGATCCTGTAAGGCAGTCATATAAGTCTTAATGCTTTAAGGTCACTAAGCACTAGTACAAGAGCCAAAGCGACTGCCTCATGTGCAAGAATGTAAGCAGTCTTATCAAATGACAAGGTGCTCTGTACACTCATCTCCACTCTTCAGAGATCTGTTCATGCTTGCTCTTGCCATCAGATAGGGAACTACAAATAAAAACAATAGATGAAGCTTTATTCAACAGCCCCAAAGCATTGCAGATGGTACCAGATGAAGTTACCTATGGTGTTGCTATAATAATGATAGATACAAGGAATTCCAAGAGACTCATTTCTAAAGATAGCTACACCTGTCAACATCTGGATTCTCAGTCTCAATCTCTATTATAGAAGTTGTGTTTTATCTTAGGTGTGAAACAAGAGTACTTTGAGATAACTGATGTTTCCTATGCATCACGGGTATTTCTTTGTGCTTTTCCTAGAGAGACTTATCCTGCAAGAAGGTAAAACAAAATATTAGGTTCTGCCAGTGGTAATGACACTACTGCTGATACAAAGAATTTAGGAATTATCACCATCAACCACAGCACTCAGCTAGTGGTGCCTGCAAATCCAGCCTGAGGAAAACAAGTCATGTGTAGAAGCTGACCTGAAGACTGTACCATCTCTACCAACCACTCTTACAAGAGGCTTCTAAGTGTTCTGAGGATAGACATTTCACACAAAACTTCTCCTGACTGTGATGCAGAGAAGGTGCCAGGCTGCAGTGCTGGAGCGGTAGCCTACAGAATGGAGGCAAGAGTGTTTAATCTCAGCTCAGTGCCAAGGACTGACATAGTTGACACGAGCTTTGCAGGCACTGGCTGGCTAAAACCTCAGATGAACAGTATTTCCCCCTCCCCCCTCAAAATGACCCATCCAGGTTAGAGCTGGAATCTCTTCTTGTGGACTATGAGAAAATGAAGGTGCTGACAGCTATCTCTGAACTTCCCTGTCTTCACTGAGAAGGCCCAAGACAGACACAAAGTCTTATAAAGAAGATGCATTAAGGCAGAACATGCAGCTTTCTGTGGCTATTTGTAAAGGAGTTAAAACAGTGTCTAAGACCAGAAGCATTGAGGGATCTGATGCTTTGCTTTGGTGTCAACCTGGCTAATATCTTTTTAGGATACAAAAGAGAAAGGGAAGAAAGAGGGATACATCCTAACATTACTCTAGTAGTAAGCTACTGAAGACTAAAGGAAGAGACACTACTGAGATCATGCATTACCATGCCAGAAAGATGCACTTGTCCTTGGGTGGTACTGCAAGAGGGCACCCCTGTATGTCAGCTTGGCGCACGAGAGCTGGATATTTGGAATCCAGAATAAAAAACCTTCTGTACCACAGTCACTTCTAACTTAATCATGGATAAATCATTTTCAAATATTCCTTTACACACACTGCATCTATAAAAGGGACAGAGTTCAATACCAGTAACATTTGACACTTAAACAACAATCCACTATTTAGTTTAGTAATTTTGCTATTCTATTTCATCATTTTTCAAAGGAAAAGGCATCTCTGCACTAAGCACCACACAGAAGAGTTTCTAAAAATGAGTTATTACTACCTCTAGATTTCATCTTACAAACTTTCATTTGAATTTTTTTCCTCACCACAGATAGCTAAACATTCCTTCTTTAGTGACTTGGAAGCAAGACTACATAGAACTTGCAATTCATTTTACGGCACCATCTTGTGGTTAATAGTAGCAGCCACACCAAGAATGATTCACAACAGATCAGGTATTGACAAGACCCCTGCACTGCCCCATGCTTTTGGGATTAAAACCAATTTTTTCAAAGCATACCACAGAAAGCTATCAGTCTCATTCCCTCAGTTTCTCAATTACTGGGTGTTTATTTGGTTATGCAGCAAGTTTTAAATGTCCACAGTCATCCACCTTTGTTGTCTTCCTTCCTTAGTTCTGCATTTTACCTCCCCTTGACCACTTCACACTCCCTACAGACAACTGTATGTTACAAACGCAACAAAACCCACCCTGACCAAGTTCAGGCATACAAGATGACAATCTTGCAGCAGGCAGCATCGTAAAGGGTTATATCACCTTACACAGAAACTCAAATCTGAGATATCAAAGCAGGGGTTCTAGTTTAAGAAACTTAATGCACAACGGCTCCTTGAATACTCTCTTCATAAAGAAAACCACAAGATGCTTGCAGACAGCCCCAGACCCTGGCTAATGCTGACTGTGGTGATTATATTCACTCCTGGAAATTCTTGTGCATGCAGAGGAGGCAAGGACAAACTTCATACAGGTACCATCAGCATGAACAGATTTTAAAAATCAGTCCAGCACTTTTTATTGTCTTCCAGTATTCTTGGGCCAGACTGAAAAACAAGCAACCAGCACTCTTACTGTCATATTTATAAATGACTTAATGCTGCTTCGGAGATTACATGGATTTGTTAAAGTGAATACAGCCATTTTAGTACATAGGGCAGTCACTGGGATGAAAACCAGTGAACACTTCACTAGGTCAGTCGATACATTCTTAGCAAGATGAGTTTTTGATGACTATTAATGAATATGCAAGTAGTTAATATTTGGAAGGTATTTAGGGCTTTGCAGCTAAATGATAAAAAGCTACATAAGAGTTTAACATTTTTCAATAAAATCACTTCTTAAAACTTTACAAAATATCAATAAAGTATTCACTTTCCCAGAGTAGACAGCTATTAGCTCATTTCTATCAGTGAATTTAAAACATTCTCATCTCCTCGAAAACCATTAGCCACCAAAATATTTATGCACAAGCTGTTATAAAAGCCACTTTACTAAAACTAGATCATTTTGCTATTCATCGGTGAGAAATGAAGCACACACTGGTATAAATGAAGAGAAGTACTTAAAAGATCAGTAAAGGGAAAAAGGAGCACCCTCACTATTGATGAGATAAATGAAGACCCCTTAATAGGCTAAGTTTTAAATGGCATAGTTATTCATGGAAAAGTTACTAACACAGTAAATCTGTATAAATAACTTTAAGTGTTCTAGTGCTGATTCAGTAACACTTAGAGCCGTCAACGCAATTACTAGCTGTTAAACCTGAATAATGAGCTCTCATTTAGGCAACTAGTACAAATGAAAGAAAAACTCTCCATCTTAAAATCAGGCAGATTTTTCCTCCTCAAACCCACATGCTAATTAACAAATACTGTTTCAACACAGCACTATTGCCCCACAAAAATCACAATACCTCTCCATTAGTTTACATACCTCCCAATCAGCTTTCATCCCATGCTCACTGCCTACAATTACTTTACCTACAATATTCAAATCACTAAACTGAAACCTTTCATTACTCTATTGTGTTCATACTCTGCACAAAATGAAGAGCACAGAGCTTGTTCAGAATTACTTGCATTTCCCTTTCAGCTGTAAACATCAAAAGCACCAGTACAGGTACTGCCCAGGCCCATCTTAAAGGCATTTACCACCTTCCTTCCTGCAATAGCAGTATATATATACTCTGACAAACAGTCGTTAAGCAGAACATCACCATCAGTACTCCATGACAGGCTAGTCTGGGAGTAAAACCATATCTAAAATTTATTTATAATATTCTTTTTAACTAACTAGTCTAAAATTACATTTAAAATTATTAAAACCTATGACAGAAGCTAACCTAACTAAAACCTGTTCTAGGAACTTAAATAAGGTATTAAAAAGCAGTACAGGACTTCAAATAAACTTGTGAAGTTGCACCTGTGTCTGACACACATGGAACCACAAATTCCTGAAGTGGTAACCCTGTTTTGCCCATAGCATCCTCTTCTGCAGGTCAAGAGGTGGATTTCTTGCATTTTATTTTGTTCAACTGGTTCCACTCATTGCCTAGCACCTTCATAATTAAGGATATCACTGAGAGCTGAAGAGGCAGAAAAACTTTATGCACTTTGCCATGAAGAATTAGTATCTTGAGGTGGTGTCCTGGGTTCAGCTACAGCAGTCATTTTTTCTCCTTCTTAGTAGCTGGTGCAGTGCTGTGGTTTTGACTTTCAGTCTGGGAACAACGCTGGTAACACCGATGTTTTTAGTTGTTGCTCAGTAATGTTTACTCTGACCAAGGACTTTCTCAGTCTCATGCTTTGCCAGAGAGGAGGGGAAGCCAGGAGGAAGCAGAGGCAGGACACCTGACCCAAACTGGCCAAAGGGCTATTCCATACCACAGCACGTCATGCCCAGTATAGAAACTGGGGGGAGTTACCCGGAAGGCCCAGATCGCTGCTCGGGTCGGGCTGGGTATCGGTCGGCGGGTGGTGAGCGGTTGTGTCCTCTCCCCTTGTTATTCCTCTTATCATTATTACTGGTAGCAGTAGTGGTTTGTATTATACCTTAGTTACTGGAGAGCTGTTATCTCAACTCGTGGGAGTTACATTCCTTCGATTCTCCTCCCCATCCCTCCGGGAGCGGGGGGAGGAAGGAAAAGGGGGGGAGTGAGCGAGCGGCTGCGTGGTTCCAAGTTGCCGGCTGGGCTTGAACCACGACAGGTGGACATGACAATCCCTACACACACACACCCCACAGCAGTACGAAAGCATATGTCTGATGAGAAACAGTAGAATTCCTATACAGTAGTTTCAAGGAGACTTTCATGAAAGATGAAATAAAGGCAACTCCATAAACAAATACAGGAAAAAATGCAAAGTTCTTAGTGTACTATTAGCAAGAGTATTGTAGATATCATACAAGAAAAAGTATTTTACAAAGTAAAAGGATTACTAAGTACAAAACATAGGAGCAGAGGAGAAGAATGTTTTCTTAAGTCTAATATTCTTTTCAAAAACACATGCAGTTTAATATAAGACAAAAAAGACGGGTTTAAGTGGAAGGAATGATACATGATTGACCCTAATAAGATAGATAGAAATGCACTTCTCTAGTTGTTAGTTCTTTCTATAAAGGTAATAAATGTTGACTTGGTTTCATTCACTGATAAGAAGCATGTGTACATTTAGATCTTAACATAAAATCATAGACTGGTTTGGGTTGGAAGGGACCTTAAAGGTCATCTAGTTCCAACCCCTCTGCCACAGGCAGGGACACCTTCCACTAGACCAGGGTGCTCAAAGCCCCGTCCAACCTGGCCTTGAACACTGCCAGGGATGGGGCAGCCACAACTAACATATTTCTATTTAGGTTCATACCACCATTTAGTTTTGATGAGCGCTGCATGTATTTCACATCCAAGTGAACAGCACGGTTAATAAGATAAAATAATTTTACAACAGCTTCTCAATTTAATCAATCCATATTAGGTTCCAATATGGATGTAAAGACAAGATTTGTTACTTTGATTGCTATCTCTGAAATACAATTAAAGCCTCATCTGTTGAAAAGCACTTTAAGGTACACATACAACCCAGGATCTAATGGGCATGCAATTAAATAAATTAGACTTTCAGAATAGTAGAATAACTCCAAATATTAAGAAATGCATTTAACAAAAACAGCCTTCCAGAAAAATCGAACCATGTGCAGGCATTTTCAAACATCAGAAAGAACATTTGAACATCATTTTACTTGCATCAACTAAAAGCCCTTTTGATTAAGGAAGCAGCAATATTATGTCCCTTCCTGGCTGGTTCTTGTCAGCTGTTTGTAAATAATCTTAAAAGAACCCCTGACAAATACTTTGCCTTACTCTTCCAAGATCTGGATTTGGAGGAAGAACATTTCCAAACATCTTTAGACAAGCAAGCAGGGAAAAAAGTGGAACCAGACACCTAAAATAAGGCATTAGAATTATCGTATCATGGCTCTTCCCATCATGGACGATATTGGATTGGATTTATTATTTTTGCTCTTTTTTAAAATAAATACTGTATTCTATTTCTGGTACTCAAAATCCTACTTAAGACAAGCAAAATCCCTAGACAAAACTCAAGAGATGAATGTTGAAGACTACTGAATACAAAGTAAGTTCAGAGTCACTTTGATAAAATAAGTCTGTGGTTTCTTATTACCACATATAGATGCGCAAACTTATGTTCCTGTCACTTCTGATCCTCACTACCACCCCCTACAGCAATTTGCATATCTGGAAAGGAACAAGGAATACATGTGGGAGGGAGAGAAAGTCTAGATTCTAGGGAGTAACTTTACTGAATTAAAACTCAAACAACTTCAGGATTTTTATGTTTTATGACATAATTTTTTCATTATCAGATGTGGATCTCTGTTTTGTTATGAATTTCATGCTTCCTCTTTCTTGAATTTGGATTACTTATCTTATACACAGGGCATACAATGGAAAGTCAACAATAAACTCATGGCAATGTATTTAGGAGAGTCACTGTCTAGAAATTAATTATAAAAATATAAGTATATGCACACTATACCAGAATTCATATTCATCTTAACTATCTCCGAAAAGCAACTATCAAGACAAATGACACTGAAATGGGCAAGACATTCCTACTCCTTAATTCTTTCTGACAGTACTGAAAGCTCCTTGGAGTGAAAACTTAAGCTTTTTATGGCCTATTAAAGATTATAAATTCACAGTTACCAAGTAAGAAAAGGGACTTCAGTTGCCACATGAATAGCTCAATGAAACTGAAAGTGCAGTTGCAGTTTAAAACAAACCTGATCTAAGCAAACAAAACTATAGGACTGGGGAATAACAGGGGACACACATACACCATTATGTAGTTCATCAGTGCGGCCTCTTTTATAATACCACACACAGTGAATCTCTAAAAATTCTGACATCAGAGTGAACTCAAAGAAATGCCACACAACAGATCTAATACAGAAAGACTGAAAAGAATTAGAATGGTTTCCATAAGAGAGGAATAAGAGCAAACAAGAACAATCTCTTACCTTATCAGAAAGTTGTAAGCCTCTGCGGTACGTATGTGGATTGTTAATAGACAGCCATCTGTTCCCCATGCAGAAGAAGGCAGTCAGTAAAATACGCCAATAAAATAAGTGGCAAACAGTAAAAACCATTATATGCTGTATAAGAGTTCAGCAATGATTGCCAAAGTTAGTCGATGTCAAAACTCAGAACAGGCTGACATTAACAGACTTACAGTTAATGAAACATAGGTGCCCAACTGCTTCTGGCAAAACAGAATTGAGGGAGAGCATAATCATATCCCATACTGTTCCTACAGAGTCCCTTGGGATGGCTTGGGTTGGCTTTTCTCCTCTTTTTACTGTTTGGCTGTTCTAGGGTTTTTTCTTTTAAAGGTCTGGAAGTGAATACAGCTGGCTAGCTGTCATCTACACAGACCAGAGGATTTCACCCAGCATGGCAAATCTTATTTTTCTGTATCTTCTTTTCTGTGCTACTGTGTACCTTGCCAACAATGACAGTTTGCAAACATTTATAAACCAAGCTGCATATGTGACATTAGAAAGCCCTCAAATTAGAAAAATATCATATATTTAGAAAAATAAAAATATAAGCTATCCAGCACATCTGCTTTGTACATCAACAAATTACAAAATAATTTTGTTTGGACAGGACCTCTGCAGGTCACCTAAATCCAAAAACCTGCCCAGAAGCAGTCTGATGTGATGGCACTCCACTCATGAACAAGCACAGCCTCCACCACTACGCATGACATCCTTACCCAATACTTTGACCACCCATGTGGCTGAAAAAACCCAACAAACCTAAATTTCCTAGTCCCCAGCCACAACACCTTACAT